>NW_013667931.1:62913-120997 GCF_000517525.1 Limulus polyphemus
TGGACAAAACTTTATTTTATTTTATTAAAAGTACTTTACTAAGAAATATGACTTTTTATATGTGAAAGACTTGTAATATTAACTGAAAGACTGCCAAATGTTGTAAAGGTATACCCAATATATAGAGAGTTATAAGTATTAAATTGATGTCAACTTTAAATGAGTACAGAAGGTCACGCGACTCGGTCAAATTGACCGATTCTGTGTCGAAAGAGTTAAAGGTTTCTTAAGGGTATGAGGATGTTTCGTAGTGAGAACATAGAGGAAAATTAGGTGGAGTTTAAGTCCAGTCCTGGTAGAAACTCCCATGTGTTCCTAAGTGTGTATTTGTACATGGTGAGAAGTCTTGCTCATGTAGGTGGCTTTCCAGCTAACATATGTATATTTGAACTTTGAACAAGAGTGAAGGTAAAATATCTTCAGTTCTAAAAAAGTTACTGATATGAAGTGATGATTTGAAGACAATATGAAGTTTAATCTGGGGGTATAAAGTTTATTGAGTTGGGTTTCAACAATAAGGTAAAGAATAAAAAGTGTTAAAAGAAATTTGGAATATATTTACATATTATTTAGTGAAGTGTTTTTTTCTTAGTAAGAAAGTTGCATGTTTTCAAGTAAAGATTAAGTATACCTATTTTATCTTAAAGTGTTTTGATTTCATTATGAATACAGATGTAATCTAAGCAGGTTGAGTAGGCCCCTATGAAGAAGAGTTAAAACTAAGTTTAATTTGAATGATTTTGGCAAAAAAAACTTTCAAACCATTTGTACAAACCTGTGAAAGTTTTTCTTTCTTTAAATGGAGTTGCTAAAGTTTGTTTTGATTTTCAATTTCACAGGTGAATTTTATATTAGGGTGTTGAAAGTTTAAGTGGTTAAGGAATTTGTTAATGTGTTTATGATTCTGGAAGAGTGAGAATATATCATTTTCATACATTTTGTAGAGTGTGGGTTTAACAACAGAAAGACAATTGTTCAGTCACATGTGCTCATGGTGACAAAGAAGGATACTTGCTAGCGAGGGTCCTATTAGTGAACCCATTGCAACACCATCTATCTGGTCATACAACTAACCAGTAATGACATGTTGGTTTTCTTTTAGATCTAGGTTTAGTAGTTGCAAAAGTTGCTGTTTGTTTAATATAGCCCTCAGACTATCATTACTGGTAATAGTTTAAAATAGATTTGTATGGTTTCTTCTAAAGGAAAGCTAGTAAAGAGAGATACAGTATCAAAGCTTGCCATTATATATTGGTAAGCATCCAGGAATTGAGAGATTTCATGAGCAAAAGAAAAGGAATTTGACATATGCATTTGTTGTTCGAGGGTTTAAGATATGAACTAGGAATTTAGCAAGCTTGTAGGTATAGGTGTCTATTGGAAAAGATAGGTCTGAGTGGGGAATTGTGTTTTTGAATTTTGGGAAGGCCAAACATTCAAGGAGAGGAGCTTAAAGAATAAATTTCAGTGAAAGTGTTAATAGAGGTAATTGTTTGTTTTCTTAAATTTTGAAGAACAAGTTGCAGCTTTTTTTTCATGTTGAATGATTAAGTAGGTTTGTATTCAATAGTTTAAAGTTATTGGGGTATTGTAGGATTTGTTAAATTTTTTATTGTAAACCCATTTGTTTAGGATTACAACTCTAGTATTTTTATCAGGTTAGACAAAAATAATATCTCTTTATTTCCAGCTAGTTCTTTTAGAGCTAAGAAAGAGGAGGAGTCCTGGTTGAGTTAGTTTTAAAAAGATAAGATGTTTTTTTTATTTTAGTTTTAATAATGTAATCAATATCAAGAGTGCTACCGCTTTTAAAGGCAGATTGGGATTTTAACATTTTGTAAGTAATCGAAAAAGGGTGAAGGTAATCACTAAATGCTAACTTAAGTGGTGCCAAGCAGAAGTTTAGGCCTTTAGTTAGAGCATTTTTACAGATTTCAATGAGTTCAACATCACTATAGTTAAAAATTAATTGGTTTGGGTGTAGAAATTCAGGACAATTGGAGGGAAATAGCATTTTCTACAAGGTTTTTTTAATAAAGTATTTTTAGCAAAGATTTGTCCATGCACATGTCGAGTAGTTTTATTGTCTAGTCCGAGTGCAAAAATTCGTCCAAAAATTATCAAGTTTTATTTATGTAATCTCTAAAACCTCCTAAGTAATTATAATTTGTTTTTTTCTAAGTATTAGTACTAAGACTAAAGGGTAAGACATTTTTACTTTTTAAAGGTCAATTTTGTGCTATTCGATATGGTAACATGAGATGCACACGTGCTGCATAATTTACAACTTGTGTGGCAGGATTATTAGTCAGACGTGGTTCAAAGGTCAATGAAACAAAAAATAAAAAATAAAAATAGATGTTTACTGTTACAATCAGGAAATAAATTTAAATTATTCTTTTGCATTCTAGAATGACTGAAAATTGTAACAGGAAACCACATGTTTATTCTATATAGCTTAAATCTTTTTAATGGTGGTTATGAGGTCAGTCAAATTGACTAACATGGTATAGAGTTAAGCTAAAAAAATAACAGATAAAATATAAAATGTTTGAAAAAAAACGTTTGATACTTATTTAGGAAATTATAGAGATTAAGCAAATGAAATTTGAAAATTTCTTGATGAAGAAAAGTATTTGTAATCTTAAAATCAAAATTACTTTGCATGTTGGATAGTCAACATACTTAAAAAAAATGTTCACAAACAAATCTTTAAAAAAAATCTTTATACTTAATTTAAAAAATGTAAAATATTGTGTACGAAAGCTTCATATAATATTTACTGATAGTCTGCGAAATTTCATTCTCAAAAGTTATAGTATGACTACTCTCATGGTTAGTTTGGTGCATCCACCTACATGGCCAGAGTTAAATTGTAATAGTTATAGGGCATTGAGTTCTTTGTGTATGTTATTACTTTAGATTTTAAGTTGCATATTTGAAATTAATAAAGTACTAAAAACAACCCTAGAAAAACAGGGTTTAACTTTTATTGAGAATTTTATTTATTGTTATAAAAGTAACTAAAATGTAAAAATCAAAAATTTGTTAGGTCAGGTAAAAAAATTAAATGAAAAAAAAATTATTCACATTCTTCAGGAATAATTTTTTTTATTGCTTATGTGGCAAGAAATTCAGTACATTGTTCACTGTAAACTCTTGCTATGCTATCACTGTATGATTTATTGCTTTTTTTGTGCTACTTTAGTAGTTAAACATTTCAAAAAACAATAAAATTAAATGCAATTGTGAAAAGTTAGAGTACTGAAGATGTTAGCATAGGTAATTGTAATTGTATGTTACAAAAGAAGTCATTCTTGAAAAAAAGAAGGGTACTCTAGATTTAGTTTGTAATTTTCTGTTATATGGTGGTTACAAGTCTGTCAAATTGACTGTGCCTACATATAGTAATTTATGATTTTTTTGGTCATTTAAAATGCATATATAAAACCTAAAAAAATTTTCTTTTCCATCCTCCACAAGCAGCAAATGAGTACAAAGGTCGTAACTTTACTTCTTTTTTACTGCTCTGTGTTTTAAGAAAAATAAGTTTAAGAACTTATTTGTGAATAGTATTAATGTATATCTATGTATAATAATTGAAATGTGACTGTATTTTACAAAATACTAGTCCACTAAAACACAGCCAAGACAGGTTATTTTGTAAAGACTAAAGGTCGGTTTTATGTTATTGGATATGGTATCAAAAGTGCATGTGTGCCGCATCATTGTAATTCCTGTATTGTTAACCAGGCATGGCTGGAAGGTCAATATAATAAAAGTAATAAATATACATAAATGTATAATGTTATGAGATTTATGCTGTTTAGACTAAACATTAGTGTTTTCATGTTATAATCTGTAGTCATTCTGGAATGAAAAAAGCATAATTTAAATTTATTTCCTAACTTTTTATGGTAGTTACAAGGCCAGTCAAATTGACAGACCCCATAGAGTTAGGGTAGAGAAAATAACAGAAAAATATAAAGTTTTACTAGAAACAAACATTTGAAATGTATTTATTAGGTTTTAGAGATTACACAAATAAAATTTGAGATTTTTGGGACGAACAATTGTTTTTTAGTTATGACATGAAAATCATTTTGCACTTGGACTCAATATTTTCACAAACAAATTTATAACAAAAACACTTCATTAAAAATCTGATTTTTTGTTAAGAAATATTTACTAAAAGTCTACCAATTTTTGTGAAGATACACTTACTGCATTATAAGCTACAGTATAAATACTTGTGTATATTATACCTTGCCCATCACGAAAGGGTTAACAGGATGGAAAATTAGTGGTATTCTAAATGGTTTGTGTTAGATGAGAAGATTTTCTAAGGTGTGATTGAACATCTTTTCTACTCAAATATTGTAAGCACAGATGGTTAGAAGACTGCAGTTTTAGAAAATGCTCAAGACTGTGAAAGCAGTATAATTATAAAAAATTGCTATACCAAAAACAAAAAGCTTTGTGTCTGAAAGGCATGCAATGATCCTTTGATGTTTGTTATTTTGTTACCTAAACAAATGCTGTCATTCCTAATATCTATATCAAACTGCTAAGCCAATGTCTACCTTTTTTGGTAACAGATCTGGAAATAATAGTACTTGATTTTGCTAAATGTGTTATCAAACCCAATGTTTTGAAAACTGCTAAAACTGCATTTTCATTGATAAAAATTTCTGTGAGCAATCAAGAACCCACATGGAAGAAGCTTGATGTTGACTTTAAAACTGAGAATATGTTTAAAATTTTTAAATTTGCCATATAATGACTGTATGGATTTAGAATGCAATGTATAACATTTGAGAAGTTACAACTGATGTATTACTTGGGACATAATATCAGTTTTGATCCAAGAGTTGTGACAAATGAAAATATATCTTATCAAAGCAAACCAAAAAGGATGTTCCATTTGTTTGTTTAGACTCATTGCATATCTGATAACTACTGTGACAATAATTTGTGTGAATTTAGTCACTATATTGATAGCATACTAAAAGAATTGAAGTTCTTTAATTTTTTACCCATTTACTGTATGCTTGGTTTTACCAAACTGTGGCAAATGATTTGAAGTACAAAAATTTATGGCATGTTTTGAGATCTCTGTTATTACTTTTCCATGGACAAGTAAATGAAGAATGTGGTTTTTCAATAAACAAATTGAAGTTGATCATCTTGCCAAACAGTCATGTGTTGCAATGTGATTAAATATGTTAGAGGAATCTATTATTTAGATATCAGAAAACTGCTACTGTTTCTTTTTCTGTCTCCATTACAAGGCAGAGAGGTTACATGTGCTGTGATGAAGAGAAGCAAACTTGAGCAAGATTGAAAATGGGAAAATTGTAATGATGAAATTGGTGAATTAAAGAATAACTACAGATCCATAAGAATAGACATAGATGAGTATATTAAATCTGCTGGTAATTTTGCAGTTAAGGCAGGATCGACTAGGAACTTTTTGAGGTTAATGAAATTAAATAGTCTCAGGCAAGCTGCTAAAGGAAGAAAAGTGATAGATGCTAAGCTGTGTGAAAAGCTTGGTGAACTAAAAAATGTTTTGTTTGTATTGGAATAAAATTTTAGTGTAGATATGTTTTATCCATGCAGGATGTTTCAACTTTGTGTGTAACTGAACCCTGGTGTGCACAAGTGAGAGTCAAAGTGCATATTTGAAATGAATACAAATTATTTAATGTACTAGTACCGTAATTATAATTAAAGTAGTTTTAAATTTCATGAACTGGCAGGCTGCAAAAAAACAAGAGGCCAAACATAAGTATTGAATTTCTTATTTTTTATGTATATTTTTGATTTATTATTGTAGAAATAACTAAAATGTAAAAAGTAGAAACTTGTTGTGTTTGGTTAAAAAAAAAAATTAAAAAACTTCACAGCAAGGTATGCACCCAAGCTGCAAGTGTTTTATGTAACTTGAGCTGAGCACTTGTAGCACAATTTTTAGCTTTGTTTGGCAAGGTTTAGCAGTTAGACTTTGAATCCAATGGTGAACAGTTTAGGAGTGAGTGACTGTTTTGCTTAAATATTTAGTTTTGTGGTTTAATGTAACCAATATTGGTAATTTGGTTTTCATTTGTATAAACACAGTAGGGTTCCATGATTATTTGATACTACAGTATTTATATTTAATTAATATAATATTAATGTCAAGTGTTAATATTTGACAATACTGGTATCTTATGGTGAGCATAATTCCTTGGGTATTGATATTCTCAAAAGTTTCATATTGATATACCAAAAGTGTGGCATTTTCAAACACTAAAACATTGTTGTTGAAAGTGTGACTGATATACTTGAAAAAGTGGGAAAAAATTTGCTTAAAGAATGTGTGGGGGCTTTGTCTATTCTTACCTGAACTTAACATGATAGTCCTAACTTTGAGGAATCTCAGTATGTTAATACTCTCTGAAACAGTGTTTATAGTTGCATATTCTAAATATATTTCTATAATATAATTTATGTTTATTAGGAACAATAACATTTTAAAATATGTAAAAATTTAGAGTGAGTATTTATAAAAGTGACGGAAAAATTTGTTGGAAATACAATTACTCCCCCAGTGTACATGTTTAACTTTCTTGTTACAAGTAGGTCAAAGTGTGCATGTCTTGACTTTATGGAGTTAGTTCAGAATATAATTAAAATTACTTTATTATCATTGTATATGAATAAACTTGGTATCAAAACATAGTTAATAAATCCATTTTTAATATTACATAAAATATTCAAACTTTTAGTTTTATATATTTAAAAAAAATCAACTTTCTCTAGTATGAGATTTGTCATTTGCTCTCTAAGCCTTTCCTCTTCTGTAATTTATTTACCACTCCTCCAAGAAGTATGGAATTGAACTTAAATTAATCATTATAGTTTAAATATTACTCAGGGAAAGCATAATTTTTATAACCTTTAATATTATTTGTTTATGGAGCCATAAATTAGAAAGTAAGACCCACCTGCCACACCCACCTATCAAATCCTCTCTTTCACAAATTGCCAATAGTTCTTTCTGACATTTTATACTATATTATTTATAACCAACAGAAAGCCAGAGGTTTGGTCTATCAAGTGGCATATTACATTACATTGTTTTATTAACAAAGAATTGTCTATTTCCTGATTCAGTTTCAAATTTCCTCTCACTGGAATCACTGACTGTCTTAGCTGAATTTTTAAAGGCTCTTATCTATAGTTAGAAAGCCAAAAAAGTATGATAATTATAGGACATTGCTTTTTGTGTATTATTATTCTGTGTTCTTAAGTGTATTATTTAATTAAGTAAAAAATTATGTTAGTGTAGTAGTAACATTAGTATAAAAAGTGGACTCAAGTTTTATCAACAGTTGACAGTAAAAAAAAAAATTTAGGTAAATACTGTATATCTTGTTTTTCATGTTTATTCTTTATTTATTTATTATTATATAAGTAACTAAAATGTAAAAAATAGAAACTTATTAGGTTAGATAAAGTTCTATTAGTTACAATAAAGAAAAGTAATAAAAATTCTTCATGAGGGATGCTGCTTGCAACTAGATCATGCATTACATAGTTCAATATAGTAATGTGAGCTACATGTTTGCTGAGTGATTTAAAGTTTGTGTGGTGGGATTAATAGTTAGTTAGCTACAGTTCAAAAGATAATAAAACAATGAAATTTAATTAGAAACAGTTTTATACTGTTACAAGCTTTAAGCTATTTAGAATAAACAAGTGCAATTTTCTGTTACAATTTGCAGTCATTCTAGAGAGAGACAAAGGGCAATTTAGATTTCTTATTTTTTCTGGTGGTTATAAGGTTGATTTAATTGACTGAATGCTTATAGAGGTAGGGTAGACAAAATAACAAATAAAATGTAAAGTTTTCTGAAAAAAAGTTTGATATTTACTTAGGAGGTTTTAGAGATAATGCAAATGAAATTTGACAATTTTCAGATTAAAACACTTTTCTTCATCTTAACATGAAAATTTCTGTACTCTGACCAGTCAACACTTTGACTTTATGTTCAGGGAGAAATGTTTATTAAAAATACTTGATTGAAAATTAGGATTTTTTTGCCTCCAAAGACTGAAAACTTGGAAAAGTTCATAAAGATACACAAAACAAATTAAAAGTTATAGTATGGAAACTAAGTGTCAATTTGGGGTCATGAACTTGGTCGAATAGACTGAACCCATAGCAAGGGAGTTAATGATTAACAGATGTATAAAGATCTGATACTCTATTAGGCTACTGTACTAAGATTACCTTACAATCTTGAATACATCAGGGTATTTTTATTTTTAACCACAACTAGTTTTAAGAAATTGTATTCAGAGCTTTATTTTTTTTCTTACTTTGAACTGCCATGTTTGCTCTATTTTTATTATTTGTATGTAATATGTTTGGTAACTCTTGTTTTATAACATGTCACACTGTAGTTTATGCTATAAGTGTCAACTGAGGCTGTGGGTTATCTATCTTTGATTAGAAAGCAATTACAAAAACAATTTCATTATTTTTTTTTACTGTATAAAAAGAGGTGAAATATCAGGTAGTAATCTACATAGCATTTTAAATATTTCCTCCACACCCACCAAAAAATACTTTGAAAATTGTACTGACATAAAATAATTTTAGAAGTTTTCATTTTTGTATTTATCAAGATCATAAAATGCTAAGAACATTTTAAAATTCAGATTAGTTAGACACTTTTTTTTTATAGGCTTAAGAAATTAAACTTTAGTGTATTCATAACAAACAAATGTCAATTAAATGATAAAATTTCACTGATGAAATGAGACAGTGTGACACTGGTGCACAGTGCTTGTTCATTGTTTTTTTGTGTATTTGAGAAACGATAAAGTCCAATAACTTGTGTTGTCACCTTGTTCTTTCTTAGTAATTTGTGCTTGAATAATAACTAGTCAGGTTTTACCTGTATTTATGCTACAAGGAATTGTGAACAAATAGGCTTCATTTGCTTTTAATGACATAAAAAAATAAAAATTAGAAGTCAAAATTGCCAAATTCTCCAAGTCTTCACAAGGAGTGGAAAATGTGAATAATTAAATTACTAAAGAATTTTCCATGTATGTAGAGACATACATATATAGCATGTGATGTGATAAGGAGGGTTTACACATACAATATGGCTTGTGTATTTTTGTTTTGTACTAATACCACATGCTCATATTACTCTCTACCATGTATCCATCTTACAAGCATGTTTTATTGCAAATTTCATATAAGTTGAAGAAAGAGAAATGGAAAGTTACCATAATCATTTAGTTGCTTTGATTTCTCTTTGATTAAAAAACTATTAGTACATAATTTACATGTTTTTAAAGTCAAGTATTGTAAAACCTTTGTAAAGTTTTTGTTTTCAAATTTTAATGAAAATCAGATGTCTTTTGAAATTGAAAATTTTTAAAGGTAAACAAATGCTGTTTGATCATGTAACTAGTTAAGAGTCAAACAAGTGTTTATTTCTTGAAGGTCTGATGATGCCAAAAAAAAATTCTTTCTTCTGTTCTATAGGAAATTATGTAGGATTATCCTCACTGAATTATTTGTGACTGTTTGAAAGATTTAGCAATCAAATTACTGTTCATATGAAAGAAAAATACCATTTTTTTGTCGTGTATAATATTTTTCTAAATTTCGATGTATTTTGTTTTCTAGTTATTTAGAGAGGTTCGAATAATGAAAATGCTCGATCATCCAAATATAGGTGAGTTTTTATTTCCTTTATCTATGTGTGTATTTTTTTTGCATATCAAAATTTTTGTTAGTACTTTCATACAGTTATTAAAAGAGAATTACTTTAACTGTTTTGTGTGTATTTATGTTACGAATTATGTACCATCTCTGATTAGATTTTACTTTTTTGGTTGTTGTAAAGCTTTATAATATTGGCATTAAACAGTTCTCTCCAATTTATCAAAGCTCTAAGTTCTAAATGTTTTTCTGCTGTTGTTTAGACACAAAAAACACTCCCATATACTCAAAGGTTATGGTTTAAACACCATTTTATGAATTCCACATCCAATGAAAAAAATGGGATTTGTTTTTATACTAAATTTCAATCATAAAATGATTATTCCCAATTGGCCTAAAATCTGTTATGAAAATCACTTACTAACTAAACAAACTCTCAACAGTAATCATACATATATTGTTGCAGTTCTACCTACAAATTCCTCAAACTCAGAGTTTACTTGCCTGTTACATTATATTGATTCTTGAACTCTTTGTAACCAACAGTACAAAATATTTTAATACTTAGAAGTTTTGTTCACAATATTTTAATGAAATGTTTGCTGAAATTATGGCTTTTCTCTGTATTTAAAATGAAAAAGCATAATTAAGAAAATATTAGTTTCTACAAACCTCTACAAGTACTTTTGCCATTTTGATAATAACAAATGCAAATATATAGGCTTACTTGCAAATATTCATTCTTAAAACTCAAGGTATTATTTTCATTTTGTTCAGATTTTAATTTATTTGGTATATATATATATATATATATGCTAGCTTACAATATGTGCAATTTTCCCATTTCTCTGAAAACTTTAAATGTTTAATTTTTCTGTAAAATTACAGTGCTAATTCAAAAATGAAGAATGGTGATGAGTACTATAGCCTTTGAGCTACAATAAAAAATCAGAGCATTAATCATTTGAAACTCTCCAACTCCTTCCCCCTAGAATGTAATGCTGAATTCCTCTTAAAATTAGATCTTGCATAATTGTCAAGATCATCCGCCTCTGGAACAAAAGTTTTTTTTATTTTAGTATTTTAAAGAAATACTTTGACCACCAATCTCAATCTTAGGGGGGAAAAAATCCCAAAATTTGAAGTGCAATAGATTTAATGAAACAGCTTTCATTACACAAACCTTTGTGTCACATTTAGTTTAGGCAAAAATAACCCAATATTGCCTTTCATTTATGTTTGGATCCATAACTGTTTTCAATCCAACTCTTTAGAACAGCATTTCCCAAACTATGTTCCAAGGAACACTGGTGTTCCAATCGAGATAGATGCTCCTTGAGAAAATCATGATTTTAAATTTTAATAAAATATTTAACCCTTTTTTATGGTCATAACTTATTATGAAATATTTTCCTATGTATTCGAATCAGATAATATCGATTTCACATTGAAGAAGAATATGCAATATGCAGTATCTATTCAACATAATATCTTAGTGGAGAGGTTTGTATCTAAAGTATATTATAAGAATAAAAATTTAAAAATTCATTAATATGTAATTTTATTAAATAAATAAATGAATAATATACAAATCTAGAGAGCGCTGCACACGTAACATACCCTCTACACTGATATTTCACATGTCTAGTGTTTCGTAAGCTTTTTCTCACCTGAAAAGTGTTCCGTGGTCAAAAGAGATTGGGAAATGCTGCTTTAGAAGAAGTCATTTAGGCCATCACTCAGTTCTTTTGGAAGTCATTGAAATATTTGTGTTCAATATTACATTTTGAAAAGGAACTGTTGGAAAAGGAAAATATATTAATTTCAAATACCTAAGGTACACCTTGACTGTAGCTGAAATCAAATGAAAAAACCTAACTACTTTCTAATTCAAATACATTTTACTTTGAATATTCAAATGTATATTCAGAACAGTGGATTTTTGTTAATAGTAACTGCACTTTACTTAATTAAAATTGTAAGTAGCAGTATTTATTAGGAGTCCATAGCAAAAGGACAGGGAAACTTTTTGCAAATTACAGAAAATTGCAGTTAGCAGGTTTGCATGTAGTGTCCTGAGTGTGTCCGAGATCAAGGTGTTGACCTATATTTTGGTTTTTAATTGGTGAATGATGGCAGAATATTACTAGTGCAGTCATTGTCTAACACAGAAATTGTAGAATGCTGGGATTTGGCCAGGCACCATAAACTGTCAGTTGGGATCATGAAAGGTCGGAATTGCATTATTGACAGCAAAATGAAGTTAGCTAATCAACTTTTGTAGGAGATATTTACTTCAATTTTAAATAGGTATCAAATGGAGAGGGCTGTAGGGTATACTTTCATCAAAAATTCTTAATATTGATTTTATTTTTGCCAAATTAGCCTATCATTGGTTTCTAGTAAAGTGGAACAGGGTGAGTGAACCCTGGTAATTTATATACAGTAGTTAAAAAGAACCAAAAAGTTAGTAATAAAACACTAAAAATGTTATTGTTATTCATTTTATGAGTATGGGGATAATTATCCATTTTAGAATATATATGGACTTTTGACTGGTTATACTTCATTACAGTAACATGTGATAATAAAGAGGAATCTCAAGTTTACACAGAAATGAAATATTGATCAATTATAGTTGATCACAGATGTTTGTTGTAATATAGCCTGTACATTTATCAAGCTTTTGCCTTATCATATTAACATAAAATTGTATCTGCAATGTTACTTTTATATAGTATCAATATGTTTTTAAATATGTATGTAGATAATATAATAAATTGTGTTGTTGCACTACAGTGAAACTTTATCAAGTTATTGAGACTGAAAAGACCTTGTATCTTGTAATGGAATATGCCAGTGGTGGTGAGTTTTCAAGTTATTATTTTAACTCTGTTGCTAATATAAGTAATGCACATAATATATCTAGTTCATTGGTTTGCCAATTATCTGGTTAATATTTTTTGGCTGGTGGGGGGAAAAAAAAGTTACCACAACCTGACCTGCAAACCCTTTTAAAGTATCTAGTACACATTTGCATAACCAATTACAAAATGTTAGTAAAAATATTAATTCTAACTTTATTTAAACATTTTTAATTCAAAAATAATTCCTATTTTTTCATTTTATAACATTCAGTGTAATTCTCAAAAAAAAAGAAAAAAGTTCAAAGTTTCATTTCTATGCAGATTTGAAGTCTTACCTGTAAACAGTGCACTTATTTAATTTTTAGCATTTTCTGTCCATCCTAAGACATAGTTTTCTACTTGCTAAGAAATTTATTGTCCTCTAGAGAATATGATTATATGTGTTTTGTTTCTCACCTGGTTTCTCTTTCTGTGTGTGAGGTTTTATTATTATAGTTCTCTGTTCTGTCCTTTTATGGTGTCCAGCATGTGGTCTGAACAATTACTAATGAAGTAGTGGACTAAGATTCCTTTTGACTTCCTTAGTAAAATGTATACATTGACTAACTTCCCTGACTTCATTACAAGATATAGCATGGAATCTGCTCTTTTTATTGGTTATAAGCATGCCATTCAAGTTAAAACTGTTGCTTAGCAACACAGCTACTTTGCAAGTGGGCATGGCTTAACTTGGTCTGAGGATTTTTTACAGTGGTTTTAATTTCAGGACAAGTTCTTAGAATGTTTTAATATACAGCCTGTATATGCTGTACTTTGAATGTCTGTTTTAAATAGTTTTTAACTTTTCTTTTGAAATAAAGGAATAAAATCTGAGATAATGTAAAACTTTGAATTATAATTTTTCTTGATGATAATAATTTCATTAAATACATTGACAGTTTAGTTAAAAGTTGAATGTAACTCAGTAACATGCTCTGAAAGGGTTGTAAAAATGGCATCATTGTTATAGGGTTGAAAGGAACAACCTTTCAAATGCTATTTATTGTATAACTTCCAGGAGTATAAAAATATTTAATTGTGACATCCCTTGATTAACTAGTTTATGCTTAGTAACATGAGCAAGAAGTTGCAAGTTCTCAAACTAACCTTTGTATAATGTAAGATGCATGTTGAATGTGTAACATCTTATGTTTAGGACACATCTGTTGTTTTCAGTTAGGATAAAAACAGGATGTGAAATAAACATGCTTCCAGTGCTAATTGTTTCTAAAAATCCCAAAAGGTTTGTAAAAATGGAAAAGGATATGGGTGACTAACATAACAAATATCACAGCAATTGTGTTATACGACCCTATATAGGTTGAAAGAGTAACTAGTAGTAACTAGTGAAAGTGACTAGTAGTATAAGTAATGGCATTTATATATTGCTTATTAATATAAGCAATCAGTAGTTTGTATGATGCCTTTGAAACTAGCTAACTCTCTGCATGCATTATATATATGTTTGTGTGTGTGTGTACAAGTTTATTATAGTTGTTATTACTTGCCTTATATGATATTGAGGTCTAGACTAACATTAGTTGTAATAGTACTGTAGGTATCCTATCACAACTCAGAAGGCTTAGACATCGATCTTTATAAATGTTGATCAAGACTTGAAAGTTGGAGATTTAAGGTATATAATGCTTTGTTTAGTATCATTGCTACAGCAGAAGTTTGGCTCTCTGCTAATATATCCTATGGATATATGAAATTCAAGCACAATATTTAGATTTATATATAAAAATAAATCTCATTGTTTACACATGCAGATTCATTTTGATATGTGTAGCCTAGCCCACTAAGCCCTGTTTCAGATGTGTGTTGGTACTTGACTGATAATTTGAAATGTGTAGCCTAGCCTACTAAGCTCTGTGGTACATGCCTGATGTAGGAAAGCTTCTAGACCTGAAGTTGTTAATGTTGAGTATTTCTTGTGAATGCTTATGTATTTGAAGATAAAAAAAAAAACAACTTAGTAATAAATGAATACTTATAGTTATTAGAGGGTTAATTTTTTCAATACCCAAAACTCTCTTCTGGCACATAAAAAAAATTTGAAGACAGTGCCAATGTAGCATTTAAAACAGTTCATTTTGTGCCCTGAATAAAAAGTATAATTTGGATGAATTTTTTGATTAGTATTTTCATCTTAGATACACCCATTTTCAAAATATTTCATTAATCCAGCAGGTAAAACTACCTTCAGCATAAATGAGTCAATGATTTAGATTTATGTATATATGTTTGGTTGTATAAATTGACTCGTGATTATAACATGAAGTATAAGTGTGCTAATGTTTGATTACATACAACTTGTACAGATTTTTTTGGTGTAAGTTATAGGTATGTTATTGGTTTATTTTGTTCAACCTTTTGATTCAATGTTAAGAATGCAACTTGCAGGTGAAGTGTTTGACTACTTAGTTGCTCATGGAAGAATGAAGGAGAAAGAAGCAAGAGCAAAGTTCAGACAAGTAAGTCTCCTCTGATAGTTTCATTGTGTGATAACTTAATTTTCATTTGTAAAAATATGCAAGGTATTACAGATAAGCTATTTAGACCAACCTAGCAGCTATAAAACTTTTTTAAATTGTAAATACATGTTTATTTCAAAGCTTATTAAGAGCCAAGAGAATAGTATTTATTTAATTTTTGTTCTAGCTCTGTCATCATTCAAACACTAGATAGTACTTGTAGTTTGTGGCATAATGAGCACTTGAAAAAAGGAGTTTGCCAAGACATCAGTATTAAATAAAGTATTTTCTAGAGTTGTGTTTGTTGAGATATGGTTTCAACTATTTGGTTGCAAAGTGTATATTACAGAAAACTGGCCATTAAAACTGATCCAGTTTTACAGGTTTGTATAGTGCTAGTCAAGAAGGAATGAACCAGAAGAAATTTTCCATATATCATCATGTAGAACAAATTCTTCACACTTTAGAGAATTAATGACTAGATTGTAAAACTTGCAATATCCACCTGAGAGAGCTAGTAACTAATGTGTGCTAGAGTTTTATAAAATTAATTCTATCTACTTATAAGACTAAGATACCAGTAGTGTAGCTTGATTCAAAATAATATATTTTTTTTCCACTTATTATTATTATTATTTAGATTGTCTCTGCTCTTCAGTATTGTCATCAGAAGAGAATTATTCACAGAGACTTAAAAGTAAGTTTATTTATATTTCATTCTTGTTATATAAAAAATAGTTGTAAGGTACTTTATTATCTAGTGCTATGAGTTTGTAAAAAGCTATTACAAAAGCTAAAAAAATGATAAAATTGTGTTGATAAAAAAACTTGGTCTTACTATTTCATTTTATATGCTTCTTGTGAAGAACATCTTATTAATTTTAGTAGTATCATACTTATATTGACTCTTTGTTGTTTAAAACAAGTGTACTCTCTGGTACTTTCTGCATATTATCTTGAAAGTATATTGGATGAGTTGAACAGTCTTAGCAAGTGTGAAAAACAAACTTTAAATAGTCACTTAAGTTTTAGTTTCCAAAACCTTCTTCACTGTATTTAGATAAAATGGTGGAAATAGTCAAGACTTGATAGAACAATACTTAAAGAGAAACTGAAAATTTAAGTTTCCTAATTCAATCTGTCAGCCTGATATGTTAAAGTCAAAAGATTGTATTTAATGATCTATAAACATGAGTCACATATCAGTTGACTCAGAAATATGCATTAATGTAATTGTAATTAGAAAAATAGGACATTCATACACATGTGGTATTTAATTTTGGCACCAGATTTGTTTGTCACATGTAGATTTTACACTTTATAATGGTTGTGTCATTTCAATGTTGTATTCTGTTGTTAATTTTTCAGACATTTTAAATTAAGTTAATCTTATGGTGAAAACAATTGCACTTAGCTGGCATTGCTTCTTCCTACTAATTAAGATTTAATTTAAAAGGTGAGACAATGTTACACAATTTACCTAAGAATTAGTGTTCCAAATTAAAACACCCCATTGAGTATTAAACGAAATATAAAAGGAGAATGGCTTGTTTATTCTTCAGGATAAAGAAAAATATTATAACAGTATTAGAAGCAATCATTTTTGACTCAGGCTTAAGCATACATGAGATGAGGAGGAAGCAAGGGAATAAAAAGAGCTTTATGTAACTTCAACAATTTTTCTAGCTTTAACTTAACAATAAAGTCTTTGTTAATTGTTGGTATGTTTTCTTAAATTTCTAGTTTGATACTGAGTGTTAAAATGTTTTAACATAAAAGAACACAGACTTGTAATTTCTTCATTCCTAAAAAGAGTATAATATGTTAAAACTTTTTATTTGCTCTGTCATCCTGTGGAATAGGCTGAGAATCTACTTTTGGACAGTGAGATGAACATAAAAATTGCAGATTTTGGATTCAGTAATGAGTTTGCCCCTGGTCAAAAGTTGGACACATTTTGTGGCAGTCCACCCTATGCAGCCCCTGAACTTTTTCAAGGTACAGACAGTTCGATTTTTTGAATTTCACCTTCTTAATAGATAGGTTGTTTCAACACTACTGAAAACTTTTATTACAGTACACATATCCACTTTAAAATTGAGCTCACCATCTTTAACTAAATATAAACAGTCCCATTGTTCAAGTATCCCCTACTATTTTTTGTTAACATGGTCTTCATACACGTGTACATCAGAATATTTCATCGAAAAAATAAATTTATTATAATATTTTTTTTTATAGGTATGGTGTGTAATAAATCTAGTACCCTCTTATACTATTACAACTGTGAAGTAAAAAGTAAAATTTGGGACTTTGGTAACCACCCTTTTCATTATGTTTTATATTTTTTCATTGAACTGATTTGTTAGTGTAATTGTAGCCCTGAAACAGAAAGGCCACCTTATTATTAGTAATTGTTTTTTAAAGGCAAAAAATATGATGGACCAGAAGTTGATGTGTGGAGCTTAGGAGTAATTCTCTACACACTAGTCAGCGGGTCTCTACCATTTGATGGAGCTAATCTTAAGGTAACCATTAAGCATATTATTTATTACATGTCTTTTATTGATTATTTTCCAAACTGTGTGTTTTCTTTCCTCCTTCTTTTTTACAATCATGAATTGCTAGAATACAATTTTAGGTTGGTAATTCTCAAATTACAAAAATATCCATCCATGCAATACAGTTTCAACTCTCATATGTCCACATTTGAAGGTTCACTTCTACTTTTTGTTGTAGAAACTGTTGCTTTAGTTGTAAACCACAGTAAATATAATGATTAACCCTGTAATTACCAGGTGGATATTAGACCCACTTTAAAAAAAGAAATAGTTTAACTTTCAGAACAGGCATTATTTTGTGTGTATGTCAGGAACTTTTAGTGAGTTACATTCAAAATTTAATTAAATTATTTTCTTATCATGGTATATAAATAAACTTTATAAATAAAAATTTAGCTAATAATTCAAATTTTAACATTACATAAGTTTTAAGTTCTTAATTTTATAAGGCAATATTTAAAAAAAATCCTCAATTCCCCCTAGTGTGAGAATTGTGACATTTGCTCTCTAGTCACCCCATCTTCTCTAATTTTTTACAACTGCACCAAAAAGTATGAAATTTATCATAAATTACTCATTATAATGTTGTCATTGCTCAAACAAAGTATAATTTTTATATTCTTCAATCGTATTTGGTTACAGAGCCATCAAATACAGAATCAGACCCCATTTGCCATGCTCACTTGTCACATCCTCTCTTTCAAAAATTGCCAATAGTTCCTTTGATGCACAATACTATATTATTTATAAGCAATAGAAAGCCAAGGTTTTAATCTATCAAATGACATATTATATTACATTGTTTTCTGTACAGAGAATTGTCATTGTGCTTCCAGTTCAAACTTTATTCCTGAGGGAAACACATCAACGAGCTAAACTGAATTTTTAAGGGCACTTGTTGCATAGTTAGAAAGCTAGATAAATTGTAATAATTGTAGGACATTGTCTGCTTTTTGTATGTTATTATTCACTGTTCTTTGGTGTATTATTTAATTAGATAAATTATGTGGTGCAGTAGTACCATTAGAAAAAAAATGTAGGGTTAACTTTCATTGACAGTCAACAACAACAAAATGTGTATTCTTCATTTATTATTATTATAAAAGTAACTAAGATGTAAAAATGAGAAACTTTTTAGGTTGGATAATGTTAGATTAGATAAAATAAATAATAATGATATAATTTTCATGAGGTATGCTCGGGAGCAACTTGTGAGTAGCCCATGCCTTATGTAATTCAATAGGGTAACATGAGCTTCATCTTCACTAATTGATTTTCACATTTTGTGGCAGGAATATTAATTTAGATGTGGTTCAAAGGGCAATATAACAAAATTTAACTATAAATAGATGTATACTGTTACAAGTTTAAAGCTATTTTGGATAAACAATTGTAATTTCATGTTACAATTTCAATTCATTCTAGAAAGAAAAGTAATTTAGATTTACTTTGAATCTTTTTCTTTTGTGTGTTTACAATGTTGGTCAGATTGTCCAACTCTTGTATATAGAGTTAGGGTGGAGAAAATATAAAATTATACTTAAAAATAACTTAATTATTTAGGCAGTTTTAGAGATCACAAATGAAATTTGAAAATTTTCAGATGAATAAAAGTATTTTGATCTTCACATTAGTCACTTTGTACTTGAACTAGTAAACAAAACTACTAAATATATTCACGGACAAGGTTTTATTAAAAATACTTAATTAGAATAATTAATGTCTTGTAATGTTTATTGAAAGTCTGCCAAATTTTGGGGAGTTGCATGTACTGTATTAAAGGTTATAGTATGGAAACTATAATGAGCACGAAATGGTTACAAACTTGGTGAATGCAGCCGAGCCTGTGTGGAAAGAGATAATCAGTAAAATTAAGCTTGCTTACCTGTTATCTTCTATATTTATGAAGCAGCTCACAATAGTTAAAAAGTCTTGATGAAAGATTGTTGAAACATGCTAGAATACCAAAAAGATTAAGTAATGAACAATCAGAAACTTTGGGATGTACTTAGTAATGGTAAAGTGAGGGTTTTATATTTATAGAAAAGTTTTTTCTTTGATTAGTAAAATTTCAAAATAGTCATTCATTTGGAACATGTTCATATCCTTAGAGTCTTTTTATTGTCTAGTTACTGCATATTTTTAGTATCATTAATGACTTCATAGTGTTATCTCAAACACAAATGTTAATAATTGCTAGCTATAAATATTTTTTATGTATTTCATTTTTCCAGTGAGATAGATTAATTGTGAATTTCAAAACTGTTCTCACACTCCTAGTGATAATTATGTACCTACCATATAGAAAAAGTGGCACTGTTTTTATACTGTTCTCTCCCATCAAAATCAAAGCAGTGAAGTGGAAAGAGCCTACAAATGATGTGAACAATCAATTGTGATGTTTCAAAAGCTCTTTAGTAAAAATTATGCAATATTTGTTTCCATAGCAGATCTTAGAACCTTACTTTTATACTGTTAAGTGATAGCCATTCAGAGGTTTTAAATTTTGTGGATCAAGCTAGCTATGGTGTAACCATTGTTCCAAGGGCAGTATCTAATTTTGAACATTGGTTTATGAAAATTAATTAGCAATACAATTTTTTAATTTCTTATACCAATATTGGAGAGTACATGCTTAAAGTAAGAATTCATAATGGATTTTGTGTAACTTTCATAATTACACAGAGAATCTAGCAAGACCTGTTCTTCTATATAAAGAAAACCTTTTATCAAGCGTGGGAGCCTCTTCAAAAGTGATATGTAATGTGTATTGAGAATATATAGAAGCTTACATCATATGATTGTTGTGCTCAGGTAGTAGTCTTTACACCTAAAATTAGAATTTCTTAAGATTTAGATCTTTAATGTTATTATAAGTGATAACATGAATTGAAAAGTTAAAGTATTGTATTTATGATCCCATCACTGAATTTCTTTAGCAGTGTGGTGTATGATGTGTCTGTTTTTATTAAAAAGGTCTGAATCTTTTATTTAAAATATTGTTTTTGTTATTACTCTGATCTTGAGAAACTGCTTTGAACTTTTTTCCTCATTAGGAGCTCAGAGAAAGAGTGCTTCGTGGGAAGTACAGGATACCTTTTTATATGTCAACTGACTGTGAAAATCTTTTAAAGAAATTTCTAGTTTTAAATCCTGCAAAGCGAGCATCATTAGAAGTAGGTTTTAACAAATAAGATTATATTATATTTGCAGTTGTGTTTTGTTTAACTATTTAATTTATCACATTACAATTTCAGCTCAGTATGTCTAAAAACTTAGGTTGTTGATTTGAAATTTTCATAGTTATGAAGAATAAAGTATAGTATGTCTAAAAAATTGTACACATGCTACTTTCTTTTAAATAATACTTTAATTGGAAGCTCAAGTTAGTACATTAATGGAATTTTTTTGTATTCTGAGTTTGAAAAGGAATTTTTTTAATGTAATGAATAAACATATTAATGAACTTTTGTAAATTTATAAGTGCTATCTGTAAAATAATTTCATAATATTTTATAAGATATTTGTTTTTGGTTTTTACACTTTAACTTTAACTCCTCCTGTAGACAAGTCAGTTTGTTGAAAGAAGTCAATGAAGAAATAGTACTTTATTTTGTAAAACACACATCCTTCACTTGTATAATGAAACAGTTTAATATTAAGTTTTACTGTATAGATCTTAAAGGTTTACGAGGGGAATTTTTTTAAGTAAAACAATTGTTTTTAATTAGACAGTCATGAAAGATAAATGGATGAATATAGGCTATGAAGATGAAGAACTCAAGCCTTACACTGAGCCAGAGTTTGATATGAAAGATGGCAGAAGAATAGGTAAATTTCTATTTTGAAGAAATGTTATGTAAATTATTCAGTTGAAATTGTTTGTTAGATTTAAAAATTTTGTTTTTGTATATTTTAATACATCAGTTTTAATCCTTTCACTTTGAAGTCTTATAGTCATGCTGATTTGTGTATGTGCTTCAAAAGAAAGTTACCAAGAAATATTCCCATTATAAATATTTAATTGAACAAATTTGAATCTCCAGTTTCTTTGGCATACTAATAATATTTTCACTGGACATGATCGTATGTACTATTCAGTAAAAAAGTTTCTATGAAAATTCTTCACATTGGATCTTTATAGCTCATATGAAACTCAAGAAACAAGTGAAAATTCACATAGTACAAAATTTGAATGTATTGGAAACAGAATCTATTATATAATATGAGGATTATATATAAGTGGTAATTACATTTAAAATGCTGTATCAGCATGTTGAACATTTTGTGGAAAATTTGCAGAATATTGTAAAAAACAATATAATCATTGTACCTCATTAGAATAAAAATATAGTTGCCTGCTTGTAAAAACCTTCTTGTTTAATACTACTCATATCCTGATTGTTTTTTATATTCTCACAAATGCCACAATTTGTAAAAAAAAATTTTTTTTTTTCAAACTATCAAGAAAGGAGATTTTCAGGTTGGTTTGTTAATCATACTGAGGAATAAACTGTTTTTACTACCAAGCTCTAATAAATAAATGAATATGTTACTCTAGTTAGATATTAAGTAAAATCAGAATAACTTACATACAGGGTGTCTGAAATGTTTTCTGGAGTTGTGTATTTGAATGCTAGAAAAGTATAATTTTTTGATAAATTCGACTTTAATAATCTACTTATTATTTATCTAAATATATGTATATAAAAGATATGAAATTATTTTTAACCATTAGGAAAACAGCAGAGAGAGAAATGTTTGTTGTCATTTAGTATTTAAGACAATACTTCAGCTTTTCTGTAAGCCTTTAATACAAAACATCAAACAATTTTTTTTTATAGAACTAAAGGAAATTTTTTTTCTTTGGTTTGCAAGTAAACATTTTCAATTTAATTTTTTCCTTTATAAAGTAAGAGCACCCAAAATCTGCCCATTAAAATTATAGTAGCCGAATCTGACCAGTAAAGTTAATATTACCCTATTTGAAACACAGACACCTATATGATAACCATTGGACTTTTTTTTAAATCTAAATTTTATATTTTTTAGTAACTCTATAATTTATGTTGAAATAAATACCATTAAATGGTATAAATTTAAACTGTTTGATTTAATGCATAATGCCTATAAGAGATGTCGTTAAGCCCATATTTCATATGCTCTTTTAGTAATTACAGGCCTAATGTTATGTTGTAGCCCTCTTTGTGGTAATAATTGTTTCAATAAAATATCATCTTTAGCTTTAATGCAAATACAATTTATCTC
The DNA here is from genome assembly GCF_000517525.1 of Limulus polyphemus. Taxonomy (NCBI): domain Eukaryota; kingdom Metazoa; phylum Arthropoda; class Merostomata; order Xiphosura; family Limulidae; genus Limulus; species Limulus polyphemus. The sequence continues at coordinate 85,856 of NW_013667931.1, forward strand.
TAATCCTTTTAGAAATTATTTACAGACGTTTCTAAAATACCCTAAGGTCACCTCAAAGCTGTTGGCAGTGATTTTTGCACAGTAAATTCCATTCATCCTGCCATCTTCTGGCCTAGTCTCAAATTACAACAGCTTGAGTTATTGTATACTGAAGCTGAACTGCCAAAGCAATTACTTCAACAAAATAAAGGTGCAGGAAAACCCAGTAAATTAATTTATTACCTTTTCAAACAGTACAAAGCCATTATATACTTAGGTTATTTGAAGGTAGTTTAGAAATTCACAATCCATATAAGGTAGAGACGAACATTAATGGCAAATAGACTGCAAGAAAGAAAATAATCCTAAAGTTGAGAAGGTGTAATTATGATTGTGTTATGAAGCTATAAAACAAAAATGCAGGAGGAATTTTACATAGTTTGTAACAACAACTCAAAATCAAAGTTAGGGTTAAAAGTTAAGTTATAATTTTATTCTTTTGGTAATTTGAGGGGAAGATTAGATGAATTTGTTATGAAACTTTATGTTGTAATTTGCTCTCATTAAAAAGAAACAAAAAAAAGTTTTAAATTCATTCTTGTCTATTTTTTATGCATTCAACTTCTACAGAAATGCTACAGACCTTGGGATACACAAAGGAAGAACTTGAAGAATCTTTGAAAAATAAGAAGTATGACGATATTATGGCAAACTATCTTTTACTGGGGAAAAAGCCAACAGAGGTAATACTATTTCTATTTTACTTTTATAAATTAACAGAATATTGAGAAAATAAAGTATGTCACTGAAATGATTAAAATTAGTTCTTGATTAAATACAATCATAATTGTACACAAGTTGTTTTCACTCCAAGAAATTGTATCTAGAAATTACCGTTATCTCAGGTGTTGCCAGATTGTGAAGTCACTTATAATTAAAAATAGGTTCTAGAATTGGACCTTTCAGATGGTAACATTCAGTAATATCATGGGAATTTTCTAAGGGATTTTCATGGTGTAGAATGTCAAAGCTGGTAACTATGATTTTTTTTAGAGTTATTAGACTAATAAAATTACAATAAGGCTGATAGTGGTTTTTAAATTAAATACTTCATTCTAACTGGTTCCATTTCTTGTGAAAAAAAAGTAAAAGTATATTGCAAAATAATTTCTTTCCGTGCACATTTTTGCTACTATCTATTAACCCTCTTGCAATAGGCAAGTCAAACTGATTATGTTACAACATTTTAGAGTTACATTCAAAGTTGAAATGAGCTATTTAATTATCAAAGTATAAGAATAAACTTGACATCAAAATGTAGTTAATAAATCATATTTTAATAAGTTTTATTTCTTAATTTTATAAGGAAATATTTAAATAAATCCTTAATCTACCCTTGTATGAGAATTGACATTTGTTCCCTAGGTCTTTTCCCTTTAATTTATTTACCACCTCTCTCTGAAGTACGACTTTAATGTAAATTACTCATTGTAACATAGATATTACTAAGGTGCAGTAATTTTTAAAGCCTTCAGTTTTAATTTTTTATGGAGTCATAAACTAGAAAATGAAATCCATTGCCAAACCCATTTGTTGCCCTCCAATGGTACAGCAGTATGTCTGTGTACTTACATTGCTTAAAACCAGGTTTTGATACTTGTGGTGGGCAGAACTTTGTGCTTAATTAGAAAGAAATAAACACCCATGTTATAGTTTTCATGCTATAAGTTTTAATACAGTATGTGTATCTTCACGAACTTTTGCAAATTATCAGTAAACATTACAAGGCTTTCACACACAAAATATCAGATTTTTTAAAATTAAGTTTAAGATTTTTTAAGTAATGATTTGATCGTTTATTTTTCTTTTTGAATGTTAACTATCTAACATGCAAACTAATTTTGATTTTAAGGTTAAAGATAGTTTTATGCATAAGAAAATTGTTAAATTTCATATGCAAAATCTTTATAACCTTCAGATAATCATCAAACGTTTTTTTTATAAATCTATATTTTATCTGTTATTTTCACTATTGTATCTCTGTATGGGTTTGGTCTATTTGACCGACCTCATAACCACCATAAAATGTTAGGAAATAGATATAAATTACAAATTATAACACGAAATCACAAATGTTTAGTCAAAATAGATTAATTCTCATAACATTATACATCTATATGTATTTATTATTTTTATTTTATTCACCTGTCAGCAGTGTCTGACTAAATTATAGAAGTTGCAATTACGAGATGTACGTGCACTTGTGTTACCATATCCAATAGTACAAAACATGGCCTTTACAAAGTGACCTGTCTTGGCTTTGATCTAGTGGACCAGTATTTTGTAAAATACAATCACATTTTGGTTATAATACATTATAAATAAGCTCTTAAATTTCTGTTATTTTTCTTAAAACGTAGAACAGTAAACAAAGAAATATAGAAAACAGTGATCCCTACTACTTATAACTGTAAAGAAGCTTGTACTCGCTTGCAGTACCTTGCATGCTAAGTCTTGCCAAATTTTGCTTATGGAGGATGTTGAAACAAAATAACATTTTTAAGTTTTATATATGTATTTTGAAATAACCAACTATGATAAATTACCCTATCAATATTGCAGAATTCCCCTTTGATTTATCAGGCGTACTAACTAAACTGAATTTGTATCTAAAAAAAATTTTTTTAAAACATTTTCATTTACCCTTTCCTTCTGAGATTTGAGACAAAAGAAATAACCTTGGGAAATTCCCACATTCTAGAGGCTGAGTAAACTATCTGGGGGAAATTCTGAGCTTTTGATGAAAGAGAGAAATGAGTGTACGTAAGCAAATATTTCCAAAAATGGAAGAGGTGGGTGGGGCCTCTGTGTTTTATTGGCTAAATTTAGTGATATCTCAGCAAATAGAAAAGATAGGAGGTTTTTAGTTTATATTCTAGCTTTTCAGTATCGGTAATTTGAGTTTCTAATTCGTATGAAACTATAGATTTGTATTTGGATATCACAGACATCTAATTTAAACCAATGCTGCATTCAACATACTATATGACACACACAAATCAATATTTAGGATTTTTTTTATATTTACTTTTAAATTAAGGAATTAACTAATGTATAGTACTAAAATCAAAATTATAATCTACAATTTGAATGTATGTCTGCAATGTGATGACATGCCCTTTCACCTCTGATCATAGGGAAACCCATAGCAATAGGGTTAACTCATTATGTACTTTTGTACTAGAAACAACCAGAATATTTTAAACATTGTTTATGTTAGTTGTTAGACTACATTTGAAATTATTTTTAAGGAGAACAAAATATGTGAGAGAGAGAGTTTTAGTTAAGACACTGAAGAAAAATCATTTGTTAGTACAGAGGATTTAAAAATATGATATATTTTATAGAATGAAATATGTGATTCACGATCAAATTCAAGTCTTTCACTTCGAGCTCTTCGACCAGTGGTGGAGGGCACAATCAGCAGCCAGTCTCCCTCGCATATTAAAGTTCAAAGAAGTGTTTCTGCAACAACAAAGCCTCGTCGCTTCAGTCACAGTGGGGAGCCAGGTTAGTTAGCAAATGTTTTATGTTAGAGAACAAATATAGGCTTGTCACTGTACCATGATTATCTTTATTCTTCTGTTACTGTATTATACAATAGTGAAATTTCTAATTGTATTCAGGACTGATCACAACCCAGTGGTTAGTAGAGCTGGATGATTGGTAGATTTTGCCAATCGATCAATTGTTGAGCTTATTAATAGATTAAATTCAACTAATTTATCGTTTTTGTGTGATTAGTCTTCCTGTTTTCAGTTAGTTTTTTATGAACTACCCTTCATCTAAAATCATACACACCTTTAGTGTTTCTACTAGTGTTCACCATTGCACATTTTGTAGGAAGAAACTTATTTTGGTGAAAATGTTTATTGCTGTTTTTTAGGATAACCTTAACATTTTCCACATGGTGAATCACAGATGTCAAGACAAGAACAAAATTGTCATTTTGTTTGTTTTTAAAATATGTAGTGACTCCTTCTCATTGATATTATGTAAATCAAATAATGAAAGCATTTTACTATCACTTATAACAAATTATGTTTTTATTTAAAACATACCATGATTGCCATCAGAAATAATTAAGTAGCTTATTAGCCAGTTTTTTATACATTTTGACTATTATTAACATAAAAATAATTTTCATTAAAGAAAGATTTGAGGCATAAGAATATTTTCTCCTCATCAAAGAAAATTTCTGTAGCTTTAGAATAGATATAATTTAACACACACTTTCATGAATGAAAAGAACTTTTAAAGAAACTAAACAAATTCCCTACTCACACTTATTTCTTTCAAAACTTCCTGTTTAATACCTTTGGCCAATTCTACAGGACCTCTGACTAGAAACTTTTCAACTAAACCATAAATTACTGCTCAAACTATTTCGTTTACTTTCTTATGACTTTTTGACCTATTCAGTTGTATTTATACTTTATAGCTGTTTCAATAGTGAATGATCAAACTACTTGATGTGACATCATAAAAAGGGTGGCAACTAGACCTGAAAAAAAAAAAGCATAAAAAGATAAGGGTAAACTTGAACATCAAGAAATGATTAATATTCTTTTAAGAGGTGATAATGTTTTAGCAAATAGCTATTGTTTGGGTTGAGGGGAAGTCTTTTAAATCAAAAAGGTTGTTTATTTTGCCTCTGAACTGTGCAAAAATGAAAATTTAATTTTTTTCATTTTGCTTTGTGAATTACAGTACATAAATATTAGAAAACTCACAAGATATCAATTCTAAAATATTTTTGAGTTAAAGTTGTTAAACTTTTCATAGAATTAACATATATAATTGATTTTGTGAAAATGATTGCAAAAAAATATGAAGACAGGATTTCCTCTGGCTTCAGAAACAATAATTAAATTACTTTTTTAATCCAAAACTGTTCTTTATGAATTTTTATTTAGGAAAATAAACATATTACTTCATTTTCAAACAACTTTTTGTAGTAAGTTAAGAAACATTATTACCTTAAAAAACCCAACAAATAAAAAAACACTATTTGTTTTGGTCACTGACCTGCATGAGGTGCCTGTCAATTGAATACATCTTTCAAAACCTGTGACCCCTACTTGTATGGAAAGGGTTAATTTGTCATTGTACATTGGGGAAAAAAATTGATTCTGTGTTTATGGTAACATTGTCAGGAATATATAGGGTAGTTATGTTGTATTTTTTTCAGCATTTCTTTTTATTAATCATCAATATACTGCACTATAGCATAACATTATCAAAATAGATAATGCTTGTATGCATTCTATCAAATCAAGAATTGAGTTTCATATCTGTTCTTTTAGCAAATATACATTTTTACCTTCTTATAGCATATTTACTTCCAATAGGCCAATAGATTATAGTCTGAAGCACTTTTTTCTAATACACATTCATAATTTAATTAAAGTACTTTTGTATGATGGCATACAAATAAACTTGGCATAAAAATGTAGCTAATAATCAAAATTTTAATATTATATAAGTTTTAAGTTTTTAATTTATTAAGGCAGTATTGAAAAAGACACCTCAATTTACCCTAGTATGAGAATTGTGACATTTGCTCTCTAGTCATCCCATCTTCTCTAATTTATTTTTAACCCCTCCAAAAAGTATGAAATTTAACTTCAATTACTCATTATAATGTTGTCATCACTCAGGCAAAGCATAATTTTATAGCCTTCAATCTTATTTGGTTATAGAGCCATAAACTAGAAAATCAGACCCCTCTTGTCATGCCCACCTGTCACATTGTCTCTTTCACAAATTGCCAGTAGTTGTCTCTGATGTTTAATACTATATTATTGATAAGTAATAAAAAATCAAAGTTTTAATCTATCAAATGACATATATTACGTTGTTTTCTGTACAGAGAATTTTCTATTTTGCTTCGAGTTCAAACTTTATTCCTGAGAGAAACACATTGACGAGCGTAACTGAATTTTTAACATATAGAAAGCCAGAAAAATTGTGAGAGTCTGCATTTTATGTATTGTTATTCTGTGTTTTTTGGTGCATTATTTAATTAAATAAAAAAATTATTTAGAGCAGTAGTACAATTAGTATAAAAATGTAGGTTTAAGATGAGTTTTATCAACAGTCGACAGCAAAAAAACAAAAGTCCCAGGTAAGTACTATATTTCTTGTTTTTCATATGTATTCTTTATTTATTATTGTAGAAGTAACTAAAATGTAAAAAGTAGAAACTTTTTAGGTTAGATGAGTTAAAATAATAATAAAAATTTATCAGGTACACTTGTGAGTAGTCTCTGTGTTACTGTAATCCAATGGAGTAACGTGAGCTACACATTCGCTAAGTAAATTACAACTTGCGTGGCAGGAATATTATTTAGACACAGTTCAAAGGGCAGTAAAACAATAGAATTTGAGTAGAAACAGTTGTATACTGTAATGAGTTTAAAGCTATTTAGGATAAACAAATTTAGTTTCATGCTACAATTTGAAGCCATTCTAGAAAGAGAAAAATGTTATTTATTTAATTTTTTTTTATGGTGGTTATGAGGTTGGTCAAACTGACCATTCTCATAGAGTTAGGGTAGAGAAAATATTTTATTTATTGCGAACTGTGGTGTCTGTCCGAGCATTCATCTGTCTCCCGTTTGAAAAGCTATGCACACAAAGTTCAACTTTCACTTTTGAAATGACAGGTGAACAAGCATGAATAATGTTGATGCCAAATTTTATTTTGCAAGGAGGATATTCTATACTAAATTGTTAGGAATTAATCACACTATCATTCACATTTCAAAATGTGACGTAACTTAAAGAATAAAAATGTAGATTTGTTGTATGTTATTGTTGAGCTGCTCTTAGAATGACTGAAATTTGCACTCAGAGCAGTCAACACTTTGACCCCTTATATTCATGGAGAAATTTTTAGTGAAAAACTTCAATAAAAATTCTGATTTTTTTGTATACAAAAGACTCATTGTTTACTGAAAGCTTGCAAAGTTTTTTGAAGATACACAAAACACATTTGGAATTATAGTATGAAAACGATAACAGTTAATTTAGGGTCATGAACTCGCTGATTCATTTGAGCCCGTAGTGAGAGTGTTAGAGAGACATTTGCAATTAGGAAACTAAATACACTGTCTTGTACTAGTGACTTTTATTGAGTGTGTCTTCACTCTATTATTTCAAAATTGGGGATGACTAGCTCAAGTAGCCCTTGAGTGTCTTTGCATGAAAATCAACAAGCATACAATTATATTTCTGTCAGAATCACTTCTTTCTAATCGTATGCTGTAATAGGTACATTTTACACTGTTTGAAGTACTCGTCTGAATAACTATCAACCACCTAATAATGTAGTAATGCCCAGCTTTAAACTTAAAACTCTTAAGTATAGTCAAGTATTTAATGTTTGCCATCTTAATATCATGAGATTTAATAATGCTTGTTTTCACACTTGGACTATAACAATATTTGTGAATTTTGTTGGAGCTCTTTCTTATGGAACTATTTCCAGGAAACCAGAATGTTCCTTCAAGTGGCTCATCTACCTATAAACGACAGAATACTCTCGAACCATCAGCTCCGGTACCTAAAGATGGTGTTTCTCCATCAGTTGTAGTAAGCACCTTATCACCATCAGGACCACGGACTGTAAAAACTGCCCCTGGTGCTGTTAATGCTATGGATAAAAGCAACTCTAAATCAGGTACTGTATGATCATCTGCTAAAAAGGTTATTGTAATAAGAAGAGTTGAAACTAAGATGTGTGTTTGTATGTCAAAATCAGAAACCCGTCACAAAAACCAGTATTTTTAGTGATATGATATGAAAGTACTATTTAAAAATCTAAAAAATATGGGAGCAATACAAATAACTTTTAGGTAAAACAATCTGATGTGCAGTAATATAAAAGGTCAAATAATGTCCATTTAGTATATTTTGACATAATATTGTATAAAGTATATGCTTTATTAGCAGATGTGTAATGTGGAATTTTGAATAAAAACTTTCTATACATGGTCAATTTTTAAATCTAAGAATGTTAAAGTTTTTCTATCAATATATTTGTTACTGTAACATTTGTAGATAAATTGTTTTTATAAATGGTAATTTTTTATTTTCTTATACTGCCATTTCATAATACAGTTCACAGTTATACCTTTGTTTGTTCCTTTAACTAAGTGACTTAAGGTCTTGATTACATTATATTACTAAGTTCAATATTCTTTTGAGCATTTTTTTAACCCAAAGTGTATGGCTCGGTCAAAATACACATGACATTTTAAAGAGTTACATGCAAACATTAATTAAACAACTTTATTATTATTTTATGTCAGTAAACTTAGCATCAAAATGTAGTTTGTAATTCAAATATTATATTAGTTTAAATTTCTTAATTTCAAAAGGAAATAAATTCTCTATCGTCACTTCTCTGTAGCATGTGACTCTTTTCTCCAAATTGCCCATTTTAGGTCTTCTTTCTACTCCTATAGATCTTCTAAGTTTCTGATCAGTTACACACTTATAGTATAGGTTATCCTAAGCTAAAATGTAAATTTCTAACCTATAAGCTAGCTTTACAGAGATATATACAGTTAACTGAAGCCCACATGCTATGCCCCTCCTATCACATTCTGCTTTTCAAAAAATGTAAACACTTCTCTGTGACACATACTATTGGATTATTTATAATTAATATGCAGAGAAGATTTTAATTTTAATTTACTGCATTTTTATGGGAATAGAATTGTTCAACCAACAGGTTTTGAAAATTTTCACCCTGGTTTCTTTGTTTACCATTGATGTGTTCACTTTGGCCAGGTAATGGAATTTTCTAAACTCAATTATAAATTAGAAAGCCAGTTAAGATAGTTTAGGGCATCCTATTTTTGTGCATGTACTATAAGTTGCATATTTCAATTTTTAAAAATAAAGTTTACATACAACAAGTAGATTGAATTGTCAACAGGACATTGATCAAGTTCAACACCCTACATGTCATTACTGAATCTCTTATTTTATTTATAATAAAAATTTATAACTAAAATGTTAAAAATTAGAAACTTATTAGGTTAGTTAAGGAATTTAAATGAAATTAAAATCTTTTTATCTAAGTAATACATATGAACTGCTCCTGTGTTACTTAATTCAATATTATGTTTACTGTAATTTGAACTATGCTCTTGTTAGGTAATTTATTATTTTGTTATGCTAATTTATTTGTTAGGCATGGTTCAAAAAGCAAGTAAAACAAAAGTTAAATTTATAGAAGTTGTAAAAAAGTTGCAAGCTTGCCAAATCTTGTAAAGATACACTACATAAATTTTAAATCATAGTAAACATTGCTGTATGGGGTTGGTGGAAACCGTCAAGGCCTTGATCAAGATGTTAATCTGAACTTTGATACTAAAGAGTGACTCCATAATTTAGCTGGTTGCAGATTCTTTTAATTTTTGATGATGTAAATGTAATTCTAAAAACTTAATTGTCCAAAATATCTGCCAAATTAGTGATGAGGTGAATTGAATTATATTGTCTGATTTGTTTAAATCAATCAGAATCTCATTTGATGTGTATTTGTTTATGTTATCTAAATGTGTAATTGCTTATCAGGATCTGATACATCAATGACATTAAGCCCGTCAAAAGGATACGGGTCTGTCCGAAAAACAGGTATGAGTGGAGTTTCTGCAAACATTCCTGGCTTTGGAAAGACCATTAGTGGCATTCCTCGACGGAACACCTGCAATTATGACAGCAAAGGGTTGTCAAGTGAGAGAAGCCACATTGAACCTTCTGGAAGGTAATGTAGGAAAACCAAACAAATACTATTTTTTGTAATGTCTTTTTGCTATATTATCTACTCAATAGTCCATTGATGCATGTACATTACTGACAGTGTTAATTTTCTTATTTTGAATGTCTTGTGTATTTTGTTTTTCTAATTAGCATGAAATACCTGCTTTCCACTGTGGGATTCAAAGGCTCCAATGTGCTGATCCAGTTCCTCAGTTATTCCCAATTACTTTTATAGCTACTTCAAGGGGAATCTGTACTCACTCTCCAAAAAACAACAACACACACATTACGGCATCTGCCCTGTAGTACCTGAGCACTTGTGCCAAGTTTGGTACTGCTAACTTGTAAGTTTCAAACATGATGCCTCTGAGATCCCAGTGGAGTTCAGGAACACAAACTTTAATAGCAGATTTAGGTCCAGTGACCCTGGAAACATACTTTTAGACCCTATCTTGCTTTAGTGACCTTCCAGTCATGTTCTAGCCCCTTTGGTAGAGGGGCTATGATATATAAATAAGAACACCCCAAGTTTGATCCTGCTATCTCCAGAACTGTTGGAGGAATTCAAAAGCAAACAAGTAAATTCATACACAGTTTGAATTAATTGTATTAGTAGTGTGACCCTATGTTTCTTAAAACCAAGTCAAATGTTGTATGCAGTCTACTTGTGTGTTGTCAGCTCTGATTTTCAACCAACTTTGATCTTAATTGGTTTAAAAAGGAAAAATGATGATCTTTAAATATTTTCATGAAATTTAGTGGGATACAAGTTTTGAATGGTACCCTGGTGGGACAGGGGTAAGTTTATGGATTTACAATACTGAAATCCAGGGTTCGATTCCCTATGGTGGACACAGTGGATAGCTCAATGTGGCTTTGCTCTAAAACACAAACAAAATATTTGAATGTGTTACCTTTTGACTGATTTGAGAAAATGTTTTTTTTTATGTGTCTTGTTTTTAACTAAGTTTTCTGGTAAGAAGTGGTTGCTGTGTAACCCTTTCAATATGGGCAGGGGTCAGAGTTCATGTTATCACGTTTCATATACTCACATTCAAAGTTTTATAAAACCATTATTTTATACATGTACGTCCATAAATTTGGAGTAAAACTGTAATTTATAATGCAATTTTTAGTATCATACATTATTTAATTTTTTAATTCAAAAGTAAATATTAAAAATAAATAGCTAAATATTGGTTTTTTATGTGTCACATGGTACATTTTCTTCTGCTTTTGTTCAGATTGTATTGTGGGTGTCATAAAATGTAAAGTTTATAGTTTTTAATGAATTAGAAACTCAAGTTATCAATATTGTACATTATTTGATTTTTAATTCAAAAGTAAATATAAAAAAATACTAAATATTGTCTTCTGCTTTTGTTCAGATTGTATTGAGGGTGTCATATGATGTAAAGTCTATAGTTTTTATTGAATTAGATACTCAAATTACCAATATTGACAAGTTAGAGTATAAAATAAGAACCTCCTACCTTTTCTTTTTGCTGAGATATCATCATATTTAGGGAACTCGCCACAGTGGCTCTGCCCACCTCTTCCTCTCTTGAAAATACTTGTTTACCTACGCGTACTTCTCTTAAGTACGTGTTTATAACCAATTGAAAGTTCACATTTTGAACTACTCAATCCTGTCAATCTTCCTAAATTACTTACACTGGTAAAACCATTATAACAGTTGAAAAGTTTGAAGAGTGGTGATCAAGGTGACATCCTGATCAGAAATAAGATTTTTAAGACCAAAATATAGCTTAGTTAGGAAGCCTGTTAAATTACAGTGGATTTTTGTGGTATCAGTATATAGTAACTTATCATTTTTGGTTATTCCAAAATGAATACTGTATTGCCCCTAATTAACACCATGGGGGCATTGCAAACTGCAGGGGGTGTGAGCTAATTATAGTATTTGTGCAGTTCCAGATTCTATTTTTCACGTGTGATTTGTTCATTTCAATGCTAATAAGTGTGTATGTGTGTTTATTTTTCTTCATTTTGTTTCTAATCAAAATTACGGTATTAAAAGTGGATTATATGTTAGATCACTATTGCTGTTACAAGGTAGGCTTTATAAAAATACTGGGGTGATGATAATTAGGGGGCAATACGGTATATGAAACCTACAAAAAGTTTTTTATATCCTCCATGTGCAAAAGTTGACTAGGCTTAGCAACGATGCACAAGTATGAAAGCTTTGTAACATCATAAGTAGTAGGGATAATTGTTTTAGATGTTTTTTATTTACTGTTCTATGTTTTAAGAAAAATAACTGAAATTTAAGAATTTATTTGCAAATAATAATGATAATATATATATACACACACACAAATGTAGTGTATTGTAACCAAAATGTCACTATATTTTACAAAATACTGGCATTTTAGTACTAAGACTAATAAGAATAAGACATTTGTACTTTGCAAAAGTCAGTTTTATGCTATTCTATATGGTAATATGAGCTGCATGTGTGCCATATGATTGACAACTTGTGTGGTAGGATTATTAGTTGGAGATAGTTCAAAGGTCAGTAAATATAAATATATATATATTGTTACGAGATTTAAGCTATTTAGCATAAACAATTGTGATTTCCTGTTACAAATTGCAGTCATTCTTGAAAGAAAGAAAAAATGGTCATTTAGATTTGTTTCCTGATTTTTTTATTGTGGCTAAGAGGTCAGTAAAAGTGACCAACCCTGTATAGAGTTAGGGTAGAGAAAATAATTTATAAAATATAAAGTTTTTCAAACAAACGTTTGATATTTATTTAAAAGGTTATAGAGATTACACAAATGAAATTTGACAATTTTCAGAAGAACAAAAGTATTTTTAATCTTAAAAGCAAAATTTCTTTCATGTTGGATAGTCAACATTCCCAAAGCAAAAATTCATCTTTAATTAAAATACTAAATTCAAAAATCTGATATTTTGTATACAAAAGCCTTGAAATGTTTACTGGTAATCTGTAAACTTTTGTGAAGATACACATATATTATCAAAAGTTATAGGATGGTTAATCTCGTGGATTACATTGGTGATTATGTTGTAGGTGCAATTTGCCTAGCCTCGTAGGAAAATAGTTAAAGCACTGTTTTATTAGTTCAGGATGAAAAATTTTCAAATATAAAAACTGTTCTTAAAACTTATTTTTTACTAGGAAAACATTGTAAGTTATTATAGCTAATTGTTAGATATCCCACCTTAATCTTTTAAAATATTATGTGTAGGTACAGTTTAGCTTTTCCACAAAATAAAGTAAGTTCTGAAAAATAAGAATTAGCTTTTGTGTTTAAAATTTGAAGTTTCCTAAGCATGTGAACCGTGTTTCTTTTTTTTTCATGTAGTGGATCTGCTTTAAAGCAACCCGACACATTGTCACCTGCCTCTTCACTCAATAGACCTTTCCCACGAGGCACTGCTAATCGTAGCACTTTCCACAGTGGTCAGACTCGAGAGCGGCGTCATACAAGTGCATATAATGGACCTGGGACAGTACCCATACAAACTCAGGACTTGTCAAGTGTCACTCCTGGAAGTCGTCAGTCTTTCTTCAGTAAACTCTCCTCCAAGTTCAGTAAGCGGTGAGGAGATAAAAGTTGAATCTCATTTTATTTTCTGTTTATTGTAATATAAGTACAGAGGAATTGGTTTAGGTATTTACTAGAATGATGCTTAAATTTTAGTTGACTAGATTTATTTTGCACATTCTTTGGTAATATTACTTGAAATTTTAAATCACATATTCTGGTTTATATAGTATTTGCTCCTCAGAGGGTACATTATAAGCATGTGAGTATGCCATGGGCAAGTCCAAGGAAACTTGGCCTGGGGTGTGGGGGGTTGCCAATATATTCAACACCACAAAATTTTCTTCTTGAATCTGAATGGAGGTGCTATAATAAGAAAATACCTATAAAATGTTTTCCCTTTGATTTCTTAATGGTTTCTGTGAACATTGTCAAACATTCTGATGATATAAAATAATTATGCCTGATCTCATTGATTTTCTCAGAATTATATAATAAACTTATTTGTGATGTGTGTGTACAGAGTGCCCAGAAACCTAGAAAAATTGGGGAATTTGAAAAAGGGGTAAAACAATCAGGGAAGATTGTGCCTCCTCCCCTTTGTTTTTTTCTCAACCTTCTCATGCATATGAACTATATTACATAATTATGCCAGCTATTGGTATGTTTTTAAGTAGTCTTGGTGATAATTATCTAATTCAATACATTTGATATTCTTTTATGAAAAAAAACATTTTATTGCCTACCAACAAGTTCCAGTTTTTATTTGAGGAACACTTTCAGTTGTAATGTAGCCTAAAGTATGTTGTGAAGTTTTTATTATTCTTTATAAGTAGATTACAATTAGGTAGAATTATGAGGAAAACTTTAACTATCAATGTGTTGTACGTGTGCATAACTTGAAAATATGTATTTTTGACTGGAAAGTGGGTGGAAAATATTTTGAAATTATATGGCCAGTCTGGTTTATTTATTTGTAAGGGTAATAAAATTACAATAACTTATTTTTTTTTTCTAACACTTCACAAAAGGATAGCATAATCAGACCATTGAAAGAGTACCAGTTTACAAAATGTTAACAAGACTGTACAGTGTAGAGTATGAAAAACACATGGCTGCTTTTAAACTAGATGCAGAATATTATCAAAGTAAACCAACCAGAAATAACAATGGATGAATAAACTGCATTAAACAAATGCAAAAGTTAGCTATAAAAGATATATTTAATTATAGTAGTAGTAAATCACAAGTAATTGGTTAAACAGAAAAAATTTTTGTTAAAACTTGATGTGCAATAATTTACAGTACAGAGGTAGAAAATAATATTAAAAATTGGTTTGTTAACCATAAAATGTGTATAAAACTATCTTTCTCGGAAAAGAAGTTACATAACTAATCTAATGTGTATAAAAGCCAGTTGTCTTTTGGTAATGCTTTGTTCATCTGTGTTGCTTAGCAACAAAACTATGACCTGATATTGTTGTATTTAGTGTGTATATAATAGTTCAAACATTCACAAGGACTGTCTTGAATTCCACTTTTTTAAATTTTTTGTTTAGTTTGTGCATATACTTAGCTTGATGTAGTCATTTTAAAGTTCTTAATGAGTTTTAAAAATATCTAAGTTAAAGGTTATTGACTATATTTCATATGTTTCTATTAGATTTTCATAACGTTTTTCAGTTTTATTATTACTTTTTTGGATAAAACATTTTTTTTTTCTTTCTCTCAAATGTTATGCCATTAGTCTTAACTAGTGATGGTACTTGAAATTAATTTTTAGGTTTTAAACTTTGATAGAATTTTTATCATAAACCTTTGGCATGTTGGTTTGGGACTTTCATCTTTTGATAACTGAAAAGTAAAAAATATAAATGTGTGTGTAATACTTAAGTTATGACTCATTTTCAATTTAAGATTATGCCATTTTTATTGATTTTTTTGAGAGTGTAGTTGAAAAACTTTTTTTTTATCAATGTATGATTCTTTTTCTTTTATGATAAAGGGGTAAGTTTGGTGAACAAAGCTTTCTAAAACTCCATTCCACCAGTTTTTGTCGGGTCGGGCAAGGCTAGTGAATACGCATATAAAACAGAACTGTGCAACATAAAATTAAGTATTTATGCATCAAAAATCCATGTTCTTTTATACTAGTTAATCTTTTTCATGCAAATTAGAAGATTTTGTTTCGATGTTTGTTAGCCTTAATAAGTTTAAAGTTACACCAAACTTTGAAACTTTTATTTCAAAAAGAAAACCCAATCCTTTTAATTTATTATTTTTTATATTTCTCAGTCACTTCTCTGCAATTGTATTATCATGTATTTAGATTAAGCAGAGATATTCTGTAAACATTTGAACACTACTGTGTTTTGGTGTTTGTTGAATGATATTGTGACTTGTGTAATTTGTTTTTTCAAATGATACTCAGTATTAAGTAGTTAGACTGATTTGATAGTTTTGTGTTATGTCTTATTTTTGTAATGTTCTCAGAATAGCTTTAATCCTTTTTTTATAGGATGCTAATGTATTTTAATAATTCAAAAATGTGTTTGTTAGGTGTCTTGTTATTACTTGTAGAGAAGTGTTTTGTTTTCTTGAATATTTTTTGCTTCCAAGATTCTTTTTGTATAATGTATATTGTGTATTTACAGAGACCTGTTAAAGTTTTTTTAAAAGACTTTGTTATAAACTAATTTTGTGAATGATTAACAAAAATCTATTGTTTTCCAGAACCATGAATGATGACCAAGTGAAGCCACGTTCACTGAGGTTCACCTGGAGCATGAAAACCACCTCTTCTCGAGACCCAAACGAAATTATGCAGGAAATTCGCAAGGTCCTTGACAAAAATAATTGTGACTATGAGCAACGAGAGAAATTTCTGTTGTTGTGTGTACATGGTGACCCTAACACAGACTCGTTGGTCCAGTGGGAAATAGAGGTGTGTAAGTTGCCCCGGCTGTCACTAAATGGAGTTAGGTTTAAACGTATATCGGGCACCTCTATTGGTTTCAAAAACATTGCATCAAAAATAGCAAATGACTTGAAACTGTGAGAAAAACAAAGATAGAAGAGGGGGGAATACTGCTGGAAAAGTCATTCATTGGTATACAGTTAATAATACTCTTAGTACATTTCATCTGTCTATCATCTAAACAAATTTTAAGGGAAGTTGCATACCAGTAATCTGTTTTACAGGAAGTAAGAACATTTTTAAGATAAACACCTTTATATTGATTGATGCCTTTTTCAAGACATGTTACACAAATCAAACAAGTCATTTGGAATTTGTTTGAAACTGTGTGAACTTGCTACTGATATAATAATGGTAATTTCTGCTTGCATTTAAACCTTAATTTTAATAATGGGGTGACAACCAACCCTTATTAACTTAGGTAACACAAGATATGATGACAAAAGCAGATGTTGAAGTGAAATATTGATCAGTTAGAAAGTGTTAAAAGTTTATAAGGAACATATTTTTTTGCAAAATTGTTAAGTCATTAATATATTAAGTATATAAATATATATATATATATATATATTTCACACAGTAAATCATGAAATAACCATTTTAAGAACTGCATCCTGTAGAAAAGGCAAGTCTGTTACTGCTAAATTAACATTGTAATTAGAATTTTTGTACTATATTGTAATGCTCTGGCAACAGGAAGGTAGATCTTAACAAGGTAATAAGATGTCTTTTTTTTCTCTCATAAGGATTGCAAACAGTTTAGACATTCTGTAAGGTAATAAGGTTCCATTTAGAATCTTTGTAGAATAGGCATTATGCTTCTGTAATTTAGCATCATGTTTTCATCATTATCATCCTTGTCACCAGTGTATCATCTCTGTGATCTTTATGTTGGAAAAGTAGGATAAACGATTAGTTGAAGTAAGAACAAAATATTTCAAAACTTGACAGTGTCTTGTGGTTCATTATTTGTATAATTTGCTTGTTTTTTTTTTTATTTCTTGTATTCAAAGTAGACTGGCTATAACCTGGAAAAATTGCTTGGCTTTGACTTGCAGGTTAGTGATGTGGTTTAAAATTTAGGTACTAAAATGTTTTTTAGTTGCAACTATTTAGGTCACAATCAAAAGCAAATTATTTCTTGTAGTTATGTATTTACTATCGGTAGTGATGTGTTCTGGCAGCTAGCTCTGCACGGGAGCTTAATACAGAATTTGAGTTTTATTACATAGCCAAATAATTGCAAGTGCTTTTTTTTTTAAGCACTTTCACACAGTTGTTAAATCAGATCTTCAAAATTATCAGTTTTGTTTGATAGCCAAAGCACGTTTCTTTTCATATTTTGTTCTGTGAGACTAAATATGTCCAGTCCTTTTTTTTATTTGCTTCATTGATGATGCATTGTATAGTTACTTAGTTCCTAGTTGGACAAAATAATTTATGCATGTTCTTCAATTGAGGATGTTTTGATTGTTAGTTAGTGAAATTCAACAGATGTTGACCTGAATTGTGTAAGAATCTCAAGCCATTTTTCATGCCTGCGTATAAAAAGTACTGCTACTACTTCAAGTTTATTATTTTTTTGAGCTTGAATATTTCTTCTTATACATTGCAATTTTCATAAGAAAAACTTTTTTATTTTCTCAACTATAAAGGTACAGTTTGCTAGGTTATATTTACATAAATATATATATATATACATACATAAAAAGTGTAACCGTTGGCTTGACCCTGTCTTCCCCTGCTTTTTGGTGCTTTGTGTTCATCTTATCTGAAAGTAGGGTTACACTGTTACTGTGTAAATAAATTAAAGTTGACAGTTGGTGTGGATTTAGTTTCCTGTCTCATTTTTTGTCACAATTAACTGAGACTATTGTTATACATTGCTCAACATTTTTTAAATTAAACTTAAGCTATTGAAATGCATCAGAACATTTTCATATTATTTTTCTTTCAATATTGGATGTATTTTGCACTAATATAAATACAAATTAAGTGAAAGTAGAATATTATGTTTCTTTTGCTCAACTGAAAGTTTCTAATGGCTTTGATTGCATTATTTTTGTTAGTTATGACTTAACCTACTTTGTTTATTTTTTACTTTTCATTTTCTCTTACCTGTTTTTCATATTTAATCATGAAATTATGTTGTAGTAGTAAATGTTTTTATTATTTTTACAGTAATTAGATGGAACTCAAGTGTTATCTTGATAGGCCTACTTTGGAAAGTAGGAGGGTTTTTTTATTAATTGTTTGGGATATAAATGATGGTAACTACACAAGGAAACATAATAGTTATTCCTTAACATAATATATTTGTGTTTCTGCAACATTTTCACAATTATTAATATTAAGCACTATTTTTGAAACATTACAATCCACGTGTTTTGTCTGAAGCTGTATTGCTTTCAGAGTTTAAAATGTTTTCAATTACTTGCAGTGAAGAACAGCTAAGATTTACATAACCTACTATAGTATAAGCAAGTGGAACGTTAAAAATATTTGGGAAATTAAAAGTGGGAGCTATGCATTATAATTTTCTTATTTCAATATTTGTAAGGAGAAAAAATCCTGCATGGGACCCATTTTTCTCGTATGCTTTTAATAATGTACTTGTTCACCTAAAACTGATTTTACAAATGTAAAGACATGTTATTATGTATGAGCTATTTAATGATAAGGAAAAGTTACACATAACTAGGCTTTATTTACTGGAAAGAGAATTCACACATAAAGAAACAAAATGACCAACCAAAGGCACTTGTACACCATTTTGTAATTAACAAGTACAGAAATAATATGAACGTGGGGAGCAGTACATTTATTATATATATATATATATTACATATAATGACAAATCTTTGCCCTTAAATATTGAAGTCTCAAAATAAACCAGAAAACTGGTATATTACAGACATTTTAACACACTTAACATCTGCTCTTACTACAAAAATTGTGACGAACAAGTGCTTTGAACACACAAAAAAAATCTAAGAAACTAAAATTTTCTTCAAAATACGATATGTCAATTACAATGTACATAATGTAACATGTTTACTCTGATTCTATCGATGTTCACCACTGGAGAGAAAATTTACCTCAGTATTATGATGATAATGAGTAGGTATTACTATCAGAAAACTTGTTACAGTATTTAGTGATGTTGATCCCTGGGTTTCATGAACTATCAATAAGATTAGCCCAGTACTCTAGTTTTACCTAAAATAACAAAAAATGTATCCCTATACTTTTATTTTATAAAAATAGATTATATAAGTGTTCAGTGTTCACTCCAGTATTTTTCATTACAAAAATACATTGTGTAGACTGAGTACACTACTTACCACAGTAAATGACCCAACAATATTACTGAAGTAATTGTTTAACTTGGTGATACTGAATAGTTTTCACAAGTAATGACTCCATGGCATTTTTGTTCAATATTAAAATTTACAAATCAGCACTTTCTTATAATACCCTAAAGATATAAATTTGTTGTCCACTTTCTTTTGTGGAACAATTCTTTATAGGTTTCAAAGATAACATATTGTTCATCTTCTTACAAGATATCCACCCCCATCTTCCCCCAAACCATCTACTTTAATGCTAAATTCACTATCAATTTTTATCTACATTGTTTCAGTGTATCCCAGGGAGAAATATACTATCTGTCTTGTGAAATCTAGTCTTCACTATATTAATAAACATGCTGTCTATCTTCTTGTGAAATCCAATTTTTTCATTGCTGTAATAAACCTCAAAAATTCTTATAGGCACTCTAAGTGAAGAAATGTGTCTGTCCTCATAGTTAAAACAATTTTTGGACTTTGAGTTTGGAGCCTTTATTTTTTATGTTAATCAGCCTGTTAACAGTTAAAACATGACAGGGAACTTTACAACTGGAATGTCTGGTTATAAATTGGAATAGTGAATTATTTCATTATCATTTTCTTATGAAATAAACAGGACTTAAAGGCAAGGCCTGATTGTTGTTTTTTTACCCCAGGTTACTCGGTTTAGTTAGTAGAAGAAAGTGCAGACAACAAAACTCCCTACATTTCCTCATTCTTTTTTAAAAAACTGTGAAGTATTACTACATAAAATTAATTTTCACAAACTTAATTAAAACCAAACAAAACTTTTTCTATTGCACAGACTGCACCACTTTGTAATACTGAAAATAATTCTAAATACAAGGTAACAGCAAAAAGTAATAACATCACCTTAACAAGTAAACATTTTCATTCTGACTAACATGAACTTTGATCTTTTTCTGCAAACAAAATTCTTTTTCTATATAAAAATTGTTACTAACA
This sequence comes from Limulus polyphemus, assembly GCF_000517525.1. Lineage (NCBI taxonomy): Eukaryota > Metazoa > Arthropoda > Merostomata > Xiphosura > Limulidae > Limulus > Limulus polyphemus. Next base: position 106,507 of record NW_013667931.1, read on the forward strand.
AAACTACTGTAATTTGATTCTTCAACATCTCAAATTTAAGCATGAGATCAACTACTTTAATGTCATTTAAAAATTTCTCTAAGACCAAGTATTAAGATTTAATATAAAATGTTATTTGTAGACATGTTTACTAACACATCAAATTATGTAAAGAAGTAATTCCCTCTGAAAGCTGCATGTTATACACATCTGTTATTACAGTTATCCTTATTATAGTTCTCAACAACATGGCTTCAGTTTCTTATATCATCCTTCATTATTTGGACAACTATTAAAATATATTTAAACATAAACATACAAAGATATTGCATTAATTAAATGAAATTTGTTTACAAAACACAAATATCCATAACAATCAAAATTCACTTCTAAGCCTAAAATTGACAAGTATCACATACTGCATATAAAACGATATTTTCCAGATAGTTGCTCATTTCTGTTCTCCCAATAACCAAACTTTTAAAGTATAAAGAATGTATTTTTGGTTTTCCAGAAAATCGTGTAGGGCACTACGTACATGGCCCAGTTTTAAAAAGTTGTCCACCTTCCATTTGTTTTCAACACATTACACTGTTTTGGGTTGCGGCTGATTTACTTAATTAAAAGAGCATAGGGATGCATAATTTTGTTAGTTCTAAACTCGATGGGCCTAATTAGTTATTTTCAAAAATAGACTTTTGTGAGCATTTTTATTTGAATAACTTTACATCTGTTGAATATTTCTATTTTGAACCAAAGAAAATAGGTTACAATAATTTCAAAACAAGTATATGATACAGTTTCACAGACAAATCTTACCAAAGCTTTTATAACTGACAAAGGCAATGTTATCAAACAATGAATTTATTCAATACAAACTTGTGTTTGTTACCATTTTATTATCCCTTGATTATTATTAAAAGTTTTACACCTACATATTTATGTATTAACTAATATCATTAATTCTACAAATATTAATAAATTCTCCAAATATTTGAATGACAGAGCACAATACAGAAAAAAATTTTAACATATGAAGTTACAACCACTTGGACTGAATCTCCCTACAAAATCTTAAAAGTTCAACTTTTAAATTACATGCGTCATGCTTGCTTTGGTGTGAAGAAAAGTACAAACTGTTGGTTTTGGTTTTCAGCGAGTTATTTTATCTTATTTCTTCTGGCATATGACATATTACAATATAAAAATATTAATAATTTAAATATTTAATTATCTTTGTCTTTAGTACGAAAATATATTATGACATCCTGTGTGATGTTCGATATATCCTACTACTAAATATGGATAACCAGGCCACATCTGAGTGTGCATGGTTTAACTAATACAGCTGAACAATAGAATGGAAGAACATGTTTAATTTGTAAAGATCGGAAGGCAATGGACAACCTTCTTAATATAGACAGCATGATAGTGTTATAATTGAAAAGATTCTTGACTAAGCGTACTGTATTGTTAACTACAATTAAATTAAATGATACCAACCTTATTAATTTCCTATTTAGAGTCTCCTAGTCTTACTTATGCCAATCTAAGGCAACTCTAAAACTAAATTATAGCTAATAAGCAATAGGGGAAAGAAGGGAAAAAGTTTCAACTTAAGTAACAAAAACAAAATACTAGAAACTTCAGCATTCATAAAATATTAACATACAGAGTACAGATTATTTTTCCAACCACAATTTCATCTATAAATTGCTGTTTATTAAATATCACTACAAAAATCAGATTTCCTCATTAAATGGAGAAACTATCCTATACTTGTACTTTACCATTATTAGGACTACTAGTATAGGTCACTGTAAAGACTACTTTGTGACCAATAAAATAGGGAAGAAATAATTACAAAAAATACATCTGTATATCAAATTGAGAAAACAATTTTCCTGTGTAACTTCCACATATCAAACTATGCTGTTACAAGTAGACTATTATAGTATATAATATACATATTAATGTTGTCTTACATGCTTAGTTTTAAAGAAGTGCCTGAATTTATATGAGAACAGTACATGGATAAGAATGAAACACTAAAAATCTCAATACATAAGTATATATATATATATACTTGTATAAACTGTTTTAGAACTGTAATATTGATATCATTTGACACGTTAGGGTCATCTCTTTCTAATATAACAAATGAAGTAACCAAATACTGTTGAAGAAGCCACAACAGGAAACTCGTGGTACATATCCCAATCAGTTTCCAAACTTTCTTCAAAAATCATAACAAAACTAACTTGCAGCATAACACAAAGGACGGAAGAACATCCATATCATTTAAACAGTATACTTGTGCCATAAGGTAAAAAGAGTATGCTAATATTAAAAGGTAATTTTTCTTTAAGTTCACTTTCCAGTAGATTTGAACATTTAAGTTGTAAGTATAGGAATGCAGATATAGCGATAAATATCTATGTATATTATACGTGTACTATTCTTGTTTCCAACACTAAAAACAAATGTGAAAAATATTTTTTGGATGTACAACTTAGGAAAAGTGATCCATTATTGGAATGTTAAAGAATACTTAAAAACTGCAAACAACTTTTAAAGCACTTGAGGCAAATTTTACTACAACATGGAGTCTTCAGAAACAATCACATTACAAGCAGACATGTCACCTAGCAAAATAATTTTTTCAATATTCCTGCTATCATCTTATCTGGGATATTTAAATACTTTTACAACTCATCCAATATTCTGATAAAGAGCACAAGATGGATGCTTGAACCTTACTGTTTGGTCCCAAAAGATACCAGTTTGGTTACTAAATTTCAAAATCTCTTAAAAAGTCAAATCATCTCAAGTCTTGAATTCAATGTTAATAAACACTGTTCATTTACCAGAAGTTGCCCAAACTCACTTTTACTGTGTTCATCTTAAAAAATAATCTAAAATAAAGGTTATAAAATAAAAAAAGCATTGAATTCTATATATCATCTGGAAGACCATCAGATTTGCATATTAATCCTATTGGCAAGAAATGAAATGACAAAAGTATTTACATTGTTAAAGATGAGAGCAGAAGTTTTATTCATTTACAGTATGAAAATAATAGTAGAAGGAAATTATTACTAAAAACACTAGCTAAAAATAGCCTGGTCAACATTTAATAATTACTTAAATGTGGAAAAAACTATTTTCATGTAATGAAATAAGAATAACCATTTGGAAAAGATGTAAATTCATAAATTCTTTCAAATCTGCTTACCTAAAAAACCATATTAAGACAAATTTCTAAAAAAATGTACATAGAAATATTTCACAAACCAAATAAACAGTTCAAGAATAAAATTGGTTTGATGCTATAAAAAAATGTCAGTATTGGAAATAAGCTAATACAAATTTTCTCCAACAGTAAAGCTAAAGCACACTAATTTTAAATGAAATTTCACATTGCACTCTTGTCAAACTTCGATGTAACAAAGAAAAAAAAACTCCATCTCTATACATTTACTCCTTGGAAGTTTTTTTTATACTTTATCCAATAAATTTAGGAACAAACTTAAAAAAACCAGTAACACTATGATGAGGTTGAGAAAGATCTTTGGATATTTTAGTATAGACTTTTACAAGTGCTTCAAAACACTCCCATCTTCAAACATTAAGTATTCAACATTCAGTAACAATGAGAAATATAAATCTGAAGGTTTATGTTTCACTTGAAATGCTCATAAATTCCTAATGTAGCATCACCTGAAGCTTTTGTTTTTGTATTCTGAAACTTTCCAGACTGGACAAAACCTTCCATATGACTTACAGCCAGCCTCCAGTGAGCTTATGGAAAAGGTCTTCATTAAGCATTTGATTCTGGTCTTTTGATCTCATGGACAAGAATATATAACCACCAATAAACTCGTGTACCACCTTGCAGTGTGCACTCAAACAACTAAATACAATTTCCTCTTCTTCAAACTGGACCATCATTTCTCGAGTATTCCAGTTAACATTCCAAGCTTTCATGGTGTTAAACCGCCAAGTTTTGATAAGATCTCCTGAGTGAAACTCCATTCGCATTAGTCTGTTGTATGCTATTCCCAACAATTCCTGAAAAATTTTTTAAATTATACTCTTGGAAATACAAATTTCATTGTTTAAGACCAGTTCTTAGAACACTTTTCATTGTTAACTACTGTTTCCAACAATTCTTACATTACTTGTAAGAAGAGCTAGGAATTAATGGTATTTGCTAATTGAGTAATCAACAGCCCCATTAATTCATTAAATTTGATTTATCAATTTTGGTACAGTGTTTCTCAAACCACTATGGGTATAAGCCACAAAAAAAACAGCTAGCAGTTCAAGAAGAAAAGAAAAAGTTGGCAGTAGGTGCTATCAGACAGTTGTGTTCCCTCTAGTCAGAAGTTCAAAATTAGTGAAATTGGCAGCCAGCCTTAGTAGCTTTGTCATAACAAAAATATGATGAACAAAGTTTGGCGGCAATGAGAATCCTTCAAACCTGATACCCTCATATCAAGACCACCCCCCACATCACCAAGACTTAACAAAGTAATAAACTTGAGGTAAAATAAAAACAACTTATAAAGCTAAAATTGAGCAGAGCACAGATATCCCATAATGTTGCTTTGTGCTTAAAACAAACATAATAGCAATATTCTATTTTTTATATAAATATTTGGAATAATCAAAAATTGTAATAACTGAAAATCTAAATTTCTATTAGTTAATTTTTTGATACAATAAATTTAATCATAATTTCTATTAATTAATTGTTAAAATACTCAAAAATAGTAAAAACTAGAAACACTAATTTTGATTAGTTGATTTAATCATAAGTTTGATTACATAATTAGTTTACGTAGCACTAATTGACATAATCATTGCTTATAGGTAATAAATTAAATCACTCAGCTCTACTTTTAATGGTTAACTATTATTTCAAATAATACCTTTAAAGACTGAAGACTATTTCCAACAATTCGTATAATAAACATTAAAGAATACTTCAAAACATTCACACAAAACTTGTACAGGCTAATGAATAATTCCAACAATCCTTACAATACTTGTAAAGGCTAAAAATTACTTCCTTTAAATCCTACAATATTTACAGATTAAATAATACTTCTAACAATTCTTACAATGTTTATAAACTTCCAACAATTCCTACAATATTTTCAAAGCTAATATAAATTTTAACAACTTCAATAATACTTGTGAAGATAATTATTACTTGAAACATTTCTTACAATACTGGTAGAGACTAAATAATACTGTGATATGAAGACATACTATTCATTTTCCACTTTCATATTTTAATATATTGTTTGCTGTGGTACAAACTGGTTTGAGTATGAGCTGTACAAGTACTTAGTCAGTTTTTTTTTGGATGAGGAATTTACAGAAAATCCTGAGAAAAAAATTACAAGTTTTATGAAGCTAAATACATTTTTTTGAGCAGTTGAAAAAATAAAACATAATTTCAATGAATACTTGTGCTGTTATAAAAATTTGTACCATACTTTTTGCACCTCATATGATTGCCACGTGACTCAGTGAGGTAAACAAAAATGATGGATTAATGAGAAATAATAAAGAATATAGAACAAAATCTGATTGGGTTAAAGAAAAAGAAATCCTGACAATGTAATTGAAGAAAATGTTGCATTTTGTAGCAGTTGCGATGCAGCTGTGAAATGTGCTGCCTGTGAGACTTCAAATTTAACCCTGCTTGCTTATTCATAGACATCATTCACTGTTGATGAAAACTAACAAAAACATTATCATCTAGACTGTAAAATTTAACCCTCATCCAAAAAATATTGTGATAGTACCATTGTTGCTACAAGCTCTGGTGAACAAAAGTGGAACCCAACAATCACTGGTATATTTAGGAATGTGAACAAATACAAGTCAACATCACAAAGAGCAAGTGTGTTACAACTAGAATGGCCAGATACATAGTAAAGGATCTTAGTAAAGCGTTTCAGGAGCTTGTCGCCACTCTAGACCCTGGATACACATTACCTTCAAGAAAGTAGTTTTTAGAAGTAACAGTTCCAAAGATTTACCAGGAAGTTAAGTTGGAAGTCTAGGAAAGACTTAAGGTATATTCATTAATATAATTTACCTAATTTACAGTGACACAAAAGTTAAGGAGCTATACAGAATTTAAAAAACGAAAAAACATGAAAATAAGTACCTAGTAAATAGCATTAGTATGCTATTATGATTTTTTTATCATTATGTTAAAAATTATACTTATTTCAATATTTTGATGGTATACCTTATAAGATAAGTTTGAAAATTTAGTGCTTTAGATTTAAAGGTTCATTGTTTTTAAAGGGTGCACTGACAAGCGATGGGTGGACATCAAGGTCAACAAAATAGTACATCACTATTACAACTACATTCATAGATATAAATTGGGAATTAGTAAACGTTGTTCTCCAAACACACCCATTTCCAGAAAGTCATACAGATAATACTCATAAATATTTAATAAAGTTTAGTAAACAATTTAATAAGTTAGTTAAAAAAAAAAAGGTTAATGGTGATCACAGATGGAGATAAGTTTTTAATGGTAAATTAAATAGTAAAAACATAAAAAAAATGATTAGCACAGACAAGAATACAAACTATTAAATTTAAACTTTAAGAAAATCAATTTAAAAATTATTATTGATTATAAATGAATGGTGATCACATATATTGATATACATATGTTTGAATTACTTGGAAAAATTAAATATTTGATAAAACATAAAATTTAGAAATAAAACTGATCATCACAGGTGTAATTTATAAATCACAATTTATACATATCATAGCTTTCCAGCCATAAATAAATCAATTGCAATAACACAATACTGCACACAGCTTTGCAAAAATCTTCATTTTCAACCATCAACACTGCAGCAGTAATTCAGAGTGCAGGCACTAAATGGAAATTGCCGACAACACTCAGAGTTTGATGGAATGTATCCAGGTTACCTGGCCCACACTATAAAACTTGCAGTTCAGAAGGCACCTAAATTGAAAAGTATATCGCACATCCTTGCTCGGTTTGCCATATTGTCAGTTTCTTTTACCGAAATGCTGTGGCTGCTGCAGTACTGAAGACCAAGGCTGAGTTATTATTCCTACCTGTCCACAAGCTTAAAATTGATGCATGTACCAGATGGAATTCAGCCTATGATATGATTACTAGGTTTCTGGATATGCAGCCAGTTATTTTGCAACCTTGAGAGCAAAAAGAGTTGGTTCATGTTAAAGACAAAGATATAAAGAGCCTAAATGATGACAATATCTGTCTGGCAGAGGATATTGCAGCTACCCTAAAACCCTTGAAGGACATCACTGTAATGTTGTTTAGTGTAGTGAATCATCTCCAACATTATTGGCTTACCAACAGTATTATTCTGCCAAAGGAAGGTGACCCCTCAACTATAGTAGAAATGAAACATATCATGAAGGCAGATCTTGTGATAAAACTGATATCTTAAATATAGTATGTGCTGACAACCCCACTTTAAACTGCTACCTTACCTGTCAGGTGAAGAAAAATTCTCAGTATACACTTCTCACAGAGAAAGCTGTTAGAGTATACACTAAAATGTCCAAACAGGTAATAGTAAAAACATAAAATCAAGACGACCCAGTGTCTTATCCAAGGAATGAGCTACTACTATCATTTGCTACATGGTCTGTTATCAACCTTACCTAATAATAAAGACACTAGCAGCAATCCAAACAGCTTTACTGTCAATATCACTAAGTCTGACTTACATGATCTCTTGGGGAATGTTATGTTATGCAGGTAGAGCCTGCTAAGTTAATTCCAGAGTTAGCATAGATGGAAATAATTCAAGATAAAAGTGAATCACTAATAAGCCTTAAAAGTAGCTTACTTAATTGGTGGAAATAAAATGAGTTCAAGTGTATCATCAGAGCATGTTTCCTCAACAGCTGGTTACATCTTATCAGCACAGAGGGCAATCTTAAAGGATAAACATCTGAACACTCAAATATTAAAAAAAAAGAACATGAAGTCAATTCTGTAACCATAATTTATTGGGGACATTTACTGCGCTTTATAAGTGACAGATAGTCAGTAGTAAGACCAATTGAAACAGTTTTACAATTAAATGTTTTTTTTACCCATTTGTAGTACTTTTACACTTGTGAACTGACAGAACTGCACAAGATGGCACAGACATATAGTTTGAATTCTTAAATTGAAAGTTGAAAAATGTTTCAAAATCACAATGTTTAATTCTAGTCACTTCAAAGTATTCAGTTTATTATTTGTATTATGACAGTTTATCAAATTTCATAAATCAGTCTGTGATCTCTAATTTTTCTTTCTTTATTATTCATTGCTCTTTTATGGCTCACAGCACATAAATATATTATTTTCTTAGTAAAGTTAAGTATATACCCTATTCTAAGCTTTTTCCTCACCAAAAAATGAACTGTTGAGATTGAGATATACTGTGGTACATACTGCAGTATTTGTTAAAAACCCATGGTATACTGCAATACTTTATTTTTTGTGGTACCCAATTCTAGTTTTCACATAACATGTAGTCAAGAAGATTGCTCAGTTTCTTTTGTCACACCTACTTTTATTTTTTGTCATTCTCTTAATATAACATCTGGTCTGCCTGTGGGGGATATTGCTGTAAAAATGCACTTTGTGCATGAAAGTGGACAGCAGTTTCCTCCAATGGTAGGTCAGGTGATATCTCGATGTTATAAACTTCCTTACTTTCAAATTGAAATGAACAGTCACATGGATGGTACTAGTCAATCTAGGTAAGTCTGGTGTAGCTGTTTTAATTAAGTAGTATAAGGTTTACTCAATCTAGAACAACTTCAGAGAGAAAACATGTATGGACATAGCATGTATATATGTATCTGTGTATATAGACGAAAAAATAAATACAATGTAGCGCCATCTATTGAATGGCACCACAAACAATAATCCATACAAAATTTCACACTTTGGGTATTCAACATTCAAACAAAAAAATAACTACAGTATGTGCAACAACCATTTCTTTATCACAGAACATAATTTTAAATAAAGATATTCTCCTCACAACAAAAACACGACTTTCACTAGGACTGTATGTGAGGGTTTGATTATATCTTTATTGACGTAATTTCTAAATATAGTATTAAAAATATTGAGCTCTTAAAAATAAAGCTCTTTCAATAAAGGGTACCACTTCTAATATGTAAAAACATTACAGTTTATATCAACACAATCCGAACACTTTTCCTGTGCAGTACTTTCCAGACCCCTCTATTTTTTTAGAAAATGTTCAGTTTTGCTAAAATTTTTTTCAATGGGATATGAATGTTATTATTATTAATTACTAGCACAAACAACTGCCTGTAGGGCAGCATTTCTGCTAGTACTTATAAAGTTTTCAAAGAAAGAAGTGGCCCATATCCTAATTGCTTACTACAGTGCTTCACTATCACAAAAACAAAAAACATAATGGTTTTTAAGTCATTTAAGCCTAACCTAGGACATACTAAGCTTAATACTATATTTTTTAAGTTCAAATTATTTTACTGGTTTATGCACATAAAAATTAATGCAAAAATAAGCTGAATACACAAAATTTTTAGAAACGTAAACTTTTGTTTACCTTTTCTTACTAAATATAAAATTATACACAAATACTAATCAAGATACAGTGTGTTTAAGAAGTTTTACATTGGTTAATATCCCTCTAGTTACGTAAAAAGTTTAAAAACTTTTTTTTAATGAATAAATCAAAATCCTTATATCCAAAGAAATCACACGGAAGAAATCTTTTTAAAATACTTATAAGTTGTAAAACACATGTTACCATTCTCTGGACTGTTATAAAAGGTGATATTTAGAAAATTTTACATGCTTTTATCACTTTTCAAGTAATAAAAAGAGAAACAAAAAAGAACTTACCTCACGTTTGCAACCTGTAAACTTTATCGTAAAAAGAGAAATTCCATATTCAGGTAAAGCTTGCCAAGCTTTAATGAAATTCAACTTGGCTTCTACAAGGTTCAATTTACTGACATTAACATGGGCTTGTAAGATCTGGGTGATAATCTGAAACCAAGAATAAGATTAAATGGACTTCTTATTATGTATCGAAAAAAAGCATTTTCTCAAGAATTCTTACAGGTTAATATATTTATGGTCAGAATATTAGCCTCAGGGATCATATATTTTAAATCATTAATCTAAAATATTTCTATAATGTCTACATTAAGTTAAACAAAAGAAATTAGTCTGATTCACCACAATAAATTTATTTATACTTTCTTTTATGGGTAAGATAATTATACGAATATTAAGTAGTGCTTTTACTATGTGTTTCACTTAGACAAATATATATAGAAATTAAGCATAAGTACAACTTTTAGTCCTAACTGAAAATCATACCTTACTAAATCTATTTCAATTTTATCCATTTTTTTGGATATTTTGATACTGGTCACATTTTTCTTTTATGTTTAACTTCATTGTCTTTTATTGTACCTGTTTTTCTTTAGATCTTTTCAGAAACCTTGGTGCAATAAAATCTTCTAAATTAATATCCACTTGTGAAGGGCTGACAATAGGAGCTTCAGCAGGTTGCTGCAATTTCAGGAAGTCAAGAATGGATCGGACTTCCATATCATAAGAACTATCTGCCATTGTTTTTCCTTTTGTAGCCAGGCGACAAGCAGCCATCCACTTGGCATACTGCTCCCTCTGTGAGAAAGAGAAAGAATGCAACTACATGTAATATTGTTATTTATTAAGACTTTCCTGGTAAGGTCAGTACATTCAACTGTTCATTAAAAAAAAGCTCATTTCTCCTTCTCAGTTGAGTTATGTGGATACACGCAAGTCTGAAATGACAAATTTGGCATGTTTTTACGATAACACATTTCTTTACACCTTATCTTGACTAGAAGTTTCCATTCTGGTCCCATGTACACATTAATGATATTTTTCTCATATTTCTGTAGGTGATCTAGTAGTACATCCTTCCTTCTTGACATCTTGATCCTATACATTAACCAAAGTTCATTTTACATACATCTTTACAACTGATCTAGTAGTCTATCTTGCACTCTTGACAAGGCACTTTCAACACAACTCCACATGTAAATTAATGTTTCTTACTTACATCTTTACATCTGATCCAATAATCTACCATGCCTTCTTGACTAGGAGCTTCTAACTTGATGCCGTATCTTCCTTGAGAGATGTTCACATCTGGGGTTACTTCACAGCCTTTATAAAGATTACAGTACCAAACAGCTTATCAGTAGTTACATGCACTGTTTCTTGAATCCTTATTACTAAATTGTATGATAATTAATGCCAATTCTAATTCTTACTGCACACACAAAAAAATGAGGAAACTTACATTTGCAATCAATCAATAAGGATGAAAATGAATTAGTGTTACTAAGCTGAGACCACTGTGAGATAATACGTTAATTATGCAAAACTATTGTAATATTATTGATTCATGAAGCTACTATCAAATAGACTCATTTTTCAAAAGATACTACATAAACTGTGCACAATGACAGTAACATTACCGACTGATGAAACCTCTGGTATGTAGAATCGGATTTCAAGAGAAATCAATGAACTGTGTAAAATAATGGTAATATTACTGGCTTATGAAGCTTTATCAAATCAACCCATATTTCAAAAGATACCATATGAATTTCGTAAAATGATGGTAATATCAGCTATTCATTATTGCTAATGAAAATACCAGTCTTGTTTTAGCATTGAAATCAAACTTATAATGTTCAATATATTTAAAAGGTAAATTATGAAGCCCGAGAATTATTATTATAAAATGTGAGCTTATGATGGTAACGAATACTCTATGTGCATTAAAGGAAGCTATATGGTAAAAAGGATTACTGAGCATAAAATATTTAATAAAAAACATAATAATTATAACGTAAAACATTTTAACACTCTTCAACCTCAAACAATTTCTATAGTATTTCATAAAACTAACTGAAAGTTTTCAGCAAAATTCTTTGGATATATTTTAAGTTACTTATTGACTTTCCAACCATTTAAAGTGCTGAAAGCAAGTTTTAGTCTCCATTAATATCAATTATGTGAGAGGGATTCTGAAGACAAAAGTAGGAGTACTAGTGTAATAATAAACAGTAGGGAAACGACTGATGTGCAGATACACAGATAGTTGAAAGTCATGGAGAGATCTTTGAGAGTACGAGTATAATTGTAAACAATCAGACAAAAGACTGGTATGCAAATACTTGGTACTTAGAATGGTTGAAATCATGAAGAGGAAAACTTTCATTGTTCATCTTATTAGTGAAGAATGAACAAATATTGTTTTGTTTTTTTAATCTCATTAATTCGTCTAAGTTATACTCTAATTTGTTAGGCTAATTATTACATGGTACTTATATGAAAACAAAAATATTGCTAGTATTTGAGGTTTTTTGAGTTTGTAACGTGGATAGCAGAAGGAGCATTGATTAGTCAAACTGCTAAAAATAAAAATTCAAGTGTAGGCTTCATTACAAGAACAAAACTGGCAGCATATATTTTGAAGAGATATTAAATGATAAACTATCAACATATGATTTCTAATATTTTCTTTTTTACAATTGTATAGTACAAAATAAATTTTTGTACATCTTCCAAAAACAGTAAAACAATCACAGTGAATAGTAGTTATCAACACTACAAATGAAAATAATGCACAAAAATCAAAACCTAACAAAATAAACAACTTCTAAAGGTTTTTCTAGGACAGTATTTTATATACATAATTTCTGTAAGTTTTGAAACTCTCATTGATATTAGAATTTTCTGCACAGAGAAAAGTTTTACTTTAATCTATGTTAACTCTATGATGCTGAAGTTATAACAGCAGCAAGTAAAATCATTCTGCAAATGTTTACACACCTTTCAGATTAATTTCCATTACTGGTGCACCTTTATCACTCTTGTAAATAGAAATTTTTGTGTCTTTGAAGGAAAAACTGTATTTCTTAGGCCTTTTCAGTGTCAATCTCTTAGGTCTAGATAAAAAATATAAGAAAAAAAAACATTTTACCATTCAACAATTTAAATACACTGGATGCTTAAATCATATCAAGGTATGAACATAAGAGCTTCTGGCATTTGGATGTTTTAAAATACATCTCTAAATGAAAACCAAACCTAACCAATTTATAGTTACTTAATGCTCATGGGATATTTCAGGCAGAAATAATAGATAAATTTGTTTTGTTCAGCTTATAATCCAAGTGATATGTATGTATTATTAAGACATTATATTGTTTCATGTATTTGTTAGCAATTTAAGCAATCATCTTCAGATGTTTGTTTCTAAAGAAACATCGGAAGCCAACTGCTAAAACTATAATTGAAAGCTTGTGAATTAAACAAAAACATGGAAAAGAAAACTTAATACATACATATATATTTTGTTTTTATTAACATGTTTATTATAGTAAAACATGTTTCAATTATTTTATTACCTTGGTCAAATACTTCCAGAATTGGCACTGACGAAAAAAATGGTAAAAATCCAAAACTGTTGTGTAGTATACTTTGTTGAAAATAAACTAAAATACATAAAACTTATTATCTCTTTGTTTTTAACTTCGCTACTTGTTGAGTACATCATTTCTGTCTGTCACATAAATTTCAATTTTCTTAATTGTTAATAGCATCAAAACACAATGAATCTCTGGAAATACAATAGCCTAACAGCAGTGTGCACATTATAAAAAAAACTAAGTATGACTAGAACAATCAAGAATCAGAAACCAGCTTGATGATGACTGATTTTTTTCAACCAAGCAGCTGACTAAATTACTATTTTACCGACAGTCCAATGATATTTTTATCATGCCCTATACTAGATGTTCTCAAATTGAGGTTCAGGGATATTGTGGTCTTAAGGTGGTTGCGAATAGTAAACTGTTTTACAGCTTTCAATATTTTTTAGCTTGGATATAAACTGTATATATAGAAGTTAACATTTTCATTACCTAAAAATGTATTTTCAATAGATACTTACCTCTTCACACAGATTAGCTATCTTTCTCACGCCTCTGTCCAAAACATTTGTATGCCACTAACCTTGAGGCAACTCCAACCTGATTTTATGTGAATTATATCATTGTATGATGACATTATCACATGACAAAACCCTCAACCAATAGGAAGGCAACATATCTCCATGTGCACTAACTCCTTCTATGCATTTGCACTCATGATTTTTCATTCTTTGATGAGTCAAATATGAAAATTTGCACCATAAGAAAGGAGGATGGGTGGGAATGTGTGTGTGGTGGTACTATTAGAAATATTTTTTTCAGTTAACTCTTTCAGCATAGCCTCTGTCCCTGGGCCTGACCTCATAACCATTTTGTGGCTCATGTGCACTCATGTTATTGTATCAAATAACATAAAACTGACCTTTGGTCTACACAAAGTAACTTGTCTTGGCTGTGTTTTAGT
>NW_013667931.1:121762-127142 GCF_000517525.1 Limulus polyphemus
ACCAAACTTACTGACATAAATTCATGAAATAGTAGTTCAATAAAATTTTGAATGCGAGTCAACAAACGAGATGACATGGCCTTTCACCCGTGACCCATTTCAAAAGGATTAAGGAAAATGTTAACTTTCAAGGCAACAATTCGCCTTTTCACACGGATTAACTAGAATCCCACAATGATACTGTGGAGAGACCGGTGCAAAACTTACCTAGATGAGCACCCTTCAGAAAACATCTGAAGAATTCCCATGGGGTGTGACACCCGATGGCAAGGGCTCCATAGGGGCACATCCCTGGGAGATGGCATCTTATCTCCTCCAAGGTATACTCTTTGCCCATGTAGGAAAAGGGAAGAAGTACAGAATCCAAATTTGTGGTGCAGGGATGGGCAGAATTATAACATGACCATCCGAGTATTTTCATACAAGTTGGACAACCAATACGTGTATAGTATAGTATGGTTGGGGCATGTTCAGACTATATCTTGTGTACTCACCTCAACTCTAACATCAGATTCTATGGGACTGACAACAGCTGTGGGAAGAGGGCACATGTGATTCGTGTCCATGTTCATCTCAACTCTATTGTCAGACTCTATGCGACAGACTCCAGCTGTGGGAGAAAGGCACCCTGACATGTAATATGGATACTTGTGCATGCCTCCAATCTACCGTCAGACTCTGTGGGACTAAAAACAGCTGTGGGAGAAGGGTATGTTAGGGATACATCACAGATTTGTATAGAGTGCTAGCTTCAACCCTAACATAAGATTACAGGACTTGCACCAGTGGCAGGAGGAGGGCATTGAACTGAAGTTTTATCGTCTTCTATTGTGACTACTTGATAGAACATTTCGGTGTCCTCTGGTAATTGTGCAACAGTGTTGTTGCTTTTAAGTGCTAGTAGACTTGACAACTTACGTTTATGATGTGCTTAACAAGTGTTCATTTCCTCTAGCTGTATCTCTTAACAAAGTGGAGTTAAGCCAGTTTTGGACCTGTGGGTTTGTTATTTTTCAATTTTCAATAAATTTTCAATAATATTCATGCATACAGTAGAAATCAAAGTCCTGGACACATACAGAAAAAAAAAAGAATTTAATTCCAGATGTGTGGTACAGATCAACAACTAATTTGGTTTATTGAATCATGGAAAAGAAACACTACAGCAGTTTTAGTATTTCCTAAACAACTTCCACCCATCAGTCAAGTTCATGCTAAAGCTACCCAACACAGAAGGATACTTAACACTCTTAAACATAACTCTAAAAATTCAAGGCAAGCAAATATGGAGCTCTGTGCTTAACAAAGAATGTAAGATGCCAAAAAGGGAACAATGATAGAAGAATTAAAGAGAATAAATTGAAACTGCTCCATGCCAAATGCCATTCAAACAGCAGAAAAAGACTTCAAAACACTACTATTACAAAACAAGATACCCCAAATATTACACCGACAATGTTTTCAAATCACAAAAACGACATACACGAAAATTCTCACAATGAACATTCCTTTCATAAACAACACAATCACAACCAAGATTCATAATGTCACTAAACAATCCCAACTGACAATCAACATAATGCAAAAACAAGGTAAAACAATAAAAAAACTATTAATTTACTTTTCATATTCACAAACAAAATGTGCCAAAAACAATGCTATACAAGAGTAAACAGAGCAGGACAAATGTGCCACATCAAAAATGTAGTCTATCAAATCATATATAATATATGTACGAGAAACTGGAAGACATTTTCACATGTGCATCTCGGAAGATATCACTGCATTATATACATATGACCAACATAAACTGACGCCAGTATGACACTTCCAATACAACCACAGAAAATCAACAACCACTTGGTTTCTATCTTACAAAAAAAACAAAGATTTCAAAAAGAGAAAATGTATGGAAACTACACTCATTAACGAAAAAAGTAAACACAGACAATGAATGGTACATGTAACTAACCATCATTACAAAACAACAATACATCATACCAGTACACTTAACACTATTACATTTAGTTTAACACTTGCATACTCTGGCATATCACACAGTTTTACAATTTGTTTTTAACACTACTAGAAAACTCTGTATCTTTTCAACTTTAAATTTTTGTTTCTTAGCAGCATCTATTTTCTGTCTACCTGTTTTTGTAGCTAATCATTAAACATTTTATGGTTTTCTTTATTTATATATTTCATACAAGTAATATATATGTTAGTATAGCTGTATAGTTAGTATTATAACTATACTATAATACTTGTACAATAGTGAAACTGATAATAATTCATACATTGTTAGGAATGTTATGGCAAACTTCAGAAATAGAACATTACAAGCAGTTTTATAATTTAACAAATATTCTAATATCAAACAGTTGTATGTACTAACCCTGAAGAAGCTGCAAAGGCAAAAACATTGATTAAAATAAAAGGTTCTTTTATAATTATTTGGAGTATAGAGGTCATTTTTTTTCAAACCGTTTTATCAAATGTAAATCCCTCCAGTATGCACTTGAAATTTTGAAAGAAAACATACATGAATCAATCTGATTTTAATTTATAAAAAATACAGCATTTTTCTTTAACAGATAAGAATTTAAAGAAATATCAGAGTCATTAGGCAGCCTGTTTTAAAAGTGCTTGTTTTTCTTTAGATATGAACTGCACTGCACAGCTCTCAAATATAGGGTAGGAGACAAATGTAAAAATTGTATGATACAAGTCTCAGGCATGACAACTGACATTGAATGTTTAAACACAAAATGACTAACTTGTATTCTCTGAAAAATGAACAGTTAGAGGAGAGAAATAATAATGTCTTACTTGATGATGATCTGCAGTTCATCTGTAAGTTCTGGTACATGTGTTATGTCTTTGCCTTTAGTATTCACTGCAGATCCTTCTAGAGAAATTTGGAGATCTGTTAAGGCAGCATCAATATCATCTTCCTCTTTCTCATATTCAGGCTGTGGAAGTTTGGCTTGTACACTGACTTGGAACTAATAAAACATGCAAAACAGGAAAAAATGAAATCTTGTTAACACAAAGTTGCTGGGAAGAATACTGAACAGAAGCATTCTAATAAATCTTCACCAAAGTCATAAGCTTAGAGAGAATAACAAAGGTTGACATACTCAGCCTAACCATATTAAAAATGTAGGGTACGTGCTAATAAAGGATTAGAACAAAAGTTTCTTTAAATACATTGACTCTGTTGCTCAAATGATATATAAAAGACTTCACTAAGCAAGAAATTCATCACCATGAAAATGTTCAACTTGTTCTATGGTATACAAGTATTTATAAAAACACAATTAAACAGTGATACCCATTGAACAGTTTTTACTCCCCTAAAGCCTAAGACTACATACTTTACGTCAGATGGTTCAAGTGAACTTTTGGTTAGAAATGTAGTCATCAAACATAAGTTTCATCATCACTTCTCTTGGGCTATTATAAATGTTTAGTGCTTTAATTTCTACTTACGTGCACACACACAAACTTCTAAGATGATTGAGAATTTTTATCTCTTATAAATTATTAAACACTATTCAAGTGTACTGTTTTTATTTAGTATCATACTTGAAGAGGACTGTCACTGTCAAAAATGCTCTGTACACTTGTTAACAGATTTTACCTGCATCAACTGAAGTGTTTGTATTATTTTCTTACATGATAATATATAAAAGTAAACAAAACAATGCTAAGTCAAATTATCTCAGAGCTTTAACTACTTAGCATTTCATCAAAAACACCTCAGGTGTGAAAGAAAAAAGGTGCAGCCAAAAAAAGGATAGAGCATGTGACTTAATGGAATGAAATCAATTACACTTTTATAGTATTGATAAGAATTTTACATTCATTAGTTAGCTAGGCCACATATTTTGTTTTACTCACCATCATGCTCCAAGTTGAACAAAAATGCAGCCTAGCTAACTAATGAATGAATATTTGCTGTAAAATTCTTATCAATATTATAAGTGTAGCTACCAGTTTGGCCACCAATTTTGATTTCATTCCTCTAAGTTGCACAATCAATCCTTTTTTGGCTGCACTTTTTCACAACTTTTTGTCAATACACACCAATAACCCACAGCAAGTAAAAAAGTGACACTTGATAGTAACCAACATTAGCTTTAGGATTCCAACCCTATTATTCGGAACAGACCTATAATTTACACCTATAAGGTGGTAGTTTTCCCTCTCTAAAACAGCGTTAATAACTTCCTTTATAGTAACACCATGGAATCTAGATTAACAGTTTCTTGTCATCACCTGCATGCACTCAGAACAGCCGTATCAAGCATCATTATTTAAGCTAATTGCTTAACACTTTTAATATGGGCTTGGTCAATTTGACAGACCACATGACCTTTTTGTACTCATTTAAATTCTTTATAGATTTAATACTTATAACTCTCTCAATATAGTGGGTATATCTTCATGTTAAAATTAAAAGTACTTGTCCTCATTTCAGAAATCTCAAATTTCCTTTGTGTAATCCTTAAAACCTCCTAAACGTTTTTTTTTCAGTAAAAATTTAGAGTTTATCCGTTATTTTCTCTACCCTATCTTAAAATGGGATCGGTCAATTCGAACCTTTTTTTGTTTCTAGAATGACTTCAAATTGCAACATCAAACTACATTCGTTTATCTAATTTTGTAACAATATACATCTATTTATAATTAAATTTTATTGCTCTTTGAACTGTGTCTAACTACTATCCATGCCATTATATGTTGTAAATTACTCAGGAAACATGCAGCTCACATTATGCTATCGAATTACATTACCCAAGAGCTGTTTGCGTGCGTGCCTTGTGAACCATTTTAACCCTTTTGAGATGAGTAACAGGCGAAAGGCCGTGTCATCTCGTTTGTTGACTCACATTCATGAATTTATGTCAGTAACTTTGGTATCAAACTGTAGATTATAATTCAAATTTTAGTACTATACATTACTCAAATTCTTAATTTAAAAGTAAATATTAAAAAAACACAGATAAACATCAATTTTTGTGTATCACGTGGTATGTTGAATGTAACACTGGTTCAAATTAGAAGTCAAAATACTAAGTCCACAGTTTCATACGAAAATTAGAAGTCAAAATACTAAGTCCATAGTTTCATACAAATTAGAAACTCAAAATACTGATATTGACAAGCTAGAATATAAAATAAGGTCTTATCTTTTCTGTTTGCTAAGATGTTGCTCATGTAATAAATCAAACACAGTGGCACCCCACCCACCACTTTCCATCTTTTGGAAAAGTTCCCTTACATACACTTACTTCTATATATGACATGAATAACAAATTGAAAGCTCAGAATGTCCCCCCTAGTGGGTTTCTCACTCATTTTAACGGGCTTC
>NW_013667931.1:127994-134062 GCF_000517525.1 Limulus polyphemus
AGAACCCATACAGAAATTAATTACTGAAAATAACAGATAACATATAGTTTTTCTTAAGAAATGTTTGATAACTATCTGGACATTATAAAGATATCACATGTAAAATTTGAAAATTTTCTGATGCATTAAAGTATTTTTAATATATTAAAATGAATATTATTTTGCATGACAGATAGGCAACATGAGAGAAGAAAAAAAAAGACACGATAAAAACATTGCTTTTTAAACCTTAAAATTGATAAAATTTGATATTTTGTGAATGAAAGCATTATAATGTTTACTGATAATCTGCCAAGTATCAACATTTGCTTACTAATTTAAAAGTTATTGCATGAAAACTATAGCAAGCACAAAATGGTTACGAGGTTGGTCCCAGGGACCAAGCCCATGCTGAAAGAGTTAATTATATTATTATTATTATTACTTATTTTACCTAATCTAGTCTTAAATAACTTAAAAAGATCCATATTTTGAGATTTTAGTTACTTTTACAATAGTAAATAAAGAATAAATATGAAAAACAAGAAATAAAGTACTTACCTAATTTTCTTCTTTCTTGCTGTCGGGTTTCGAAGAAAGTTAACGCTAATTTTTATACTATACATCTGTATGTACGTTCACCCAATAGTTTTGCTGCTTTAAGTCAGCCATCTTTTATCTGAATGAGAAAAAACTAAAAACAGCCCACCCTTACTCTCAGGTGAAGTTGTAGTAAAAATTTCAAAATAGTTTCTTAAACTAAGAATCATCAAATGTTGATAATGACAAGAATGATATAAGTATTGAAAATTATTACAGTGAATTTAGAAGGAGTGTGTATTTGGAAATTTCAACCAGAATGGCATCGTATGCAACAAATGGGCAAAACAACCAGGTCAGAGAACTCTAAGTTTAGGCACAGCCATCCCTATTTTAGAATTTCTTACAGTTTGGGGTAATTTGTCACAAGGACCCACCACCTATATGGCTAACCTTAATTGAATAGTGGGATTGACTGTTACATTATAATGCAAACATGGATAAAAATGGGGATCACGTTCAGTGACTCAAATCTTGGACCTTCCAATCTGGGGTCTGGCACACTAACTACTATGCCGTATCTAACCCAGGATGGTTGGTAAAACAAATTAATTGACTAAATAATATGTATAGGCAATATTTTGCAGTTAGTAACCCAATTTGTCAGTTCCACTAGCACCTGGTTGCAATATTAAATGATAATTATCACAATTACTATTCTCACTCTAATAGTTTCTTTGACAGTCACTTAAAATAGCTACTATTAACAACTGTAAACAATGCAGTCATTGATTGTTTTAGAATTTTTCTTCCCTGTTAAAAGTATAGGTTTTGTATTTGCTAAGAACATATTGTCATTTTTCTTTCTCTAGTAGTTGTTTTACTATAGTCCTTTATTGACACCCTTTTATGTGGTCTGAACACATATTAATGAGGCTCAGCTTTGAAATTAAGTTTGTTTGCTTGTTTTAGGGCAAAGCCACATTGGGCTATCTGCTGTGTCCGCCACATGGAATTGAAACCCATATTTCAGCATTGTAAGTTCATAAATGAATACCCCAAATACTAAACCGACAGTGTTTTCAAATCACAAAAAAAAAAAAAAATTAAAAACAGCAACAGACCCAAAACCAAAAAAGATTTACACGAAAACACCAACAATGAACATTCCCTTCATAAACGATACAAACACAAACAAGATTCATAAAGCCATAAAGCAATCCAAACACTGAAAGAACTATTTGTTCATTCTTCATTCTTGCAAACAAAATGTATCAAAAAACAATGTTACACCAGGACAAATGTGCCACATCAAAAACATCATCTACCAAATCATTTGTAATACATGTGGAGACACATATATAGGAGAAACCAGAAGACCTTTCCACACACACATCTCAGAACACATCAATGCACTATATACACATAACCAACACAAAACTGCTCCAGCAGAACATTTCCTACACAAACATGGATCACCAAACACAGAAAACCCAGAACCCATTTAAAGTTTGTATTTTACAAAAAAACAAAGATTTTAAAGAGAAAAACATATGGAAGCTATACTCATTAATGAGAAAAATCCAAAAATGAACAGAGACAATGGATGGTACATGTAACCAAAACACCATTCACAGAACAACAAATTGTATCAATACATTTTACTCTGGAGTACCACACAGTCTTACAATTAGTTTTTAACACTGCTAGTAAATTTCGAATCCTTTCCACTTACTATTGTTTCTTAGCAACTTCTATTTTCTGTCTGTGTGTTTTCAGTTAATCATAAAATATATTTCAGGTCTCTTTATTTTTATACTTTATTTCAGTAATATATGTCACATGTTAGTATAGCTACTTAATATATGTATACTATATTAGAACAATAATGAAACAACAATGATATTTTATACATTGTTGGAGACACGTGCGACAGACTTGAGAGATGGAACATCACGTTTGACATTTTTAGAGAAATGTTTCAGTAAGATCCAATAGAAATAAACAAAACAAGCATCGAAGGTCAAGTTTTGAGCAAGTTAATTGCTCAGCTAGAAATGAGATTTTAAAGTACTGCTACATATACACAGAAAGACAAATACTCAGACAGAAAAGTGTAAAGTGTATAATAATAAGAATTTTTGTTTAAGTATTAAAGTGTTCAGTTCATTTTTACAATTTTATTTTCTTTCAAAGTTTGTAGTGCACACTGGAGGGACTTGCACATTGTGATAAAAGTTTAGATAAATGACCTGTACACTCCAGATGTAAATATATTTGTTTTTTATTACTACCAAAGTTTCACTTTTACAGCTTTTTCAGGGTTAATACATACAAACTGTTTGATATTAAAGTATACGTTAATTTATAAAATTGATTCTTACCTGTAAGGCTGCAAACATCATCATTTCTTCTTCAGTACAGTCAATTTCTTCTGTTAGGATTGACCATCTTGCTTGTTCGTATATTTGGTTTATTCTCACTGCATCGTACTACAAAATATAGTAAAAACATTAATCCAACAGATTCTTGACTGTCTTTTACAATTTTTACATGACAAATAGATCTATTATACTAAAATCCAAATACTTATTCACTTATATGAGCTAACTTAAATATCTTGAGATATATTTAATTTTTTAAATATATTATTCTCCAGTAATCCATCACTAACATAATGTTTGCTATAAGAACCAGTGGAAACAGAACACTTTAAAGCAGTGTAATCCTTATGTACATCCACAAACTTCACACACAAAAATAATGTAGGAGAAGTAGAAACAATTTGTAATACCAAAGAATTTTGAGTTTTAAAATGTTGATTGCGAAGCTAAATATTTAACCAAACATAAAACTATCAACATTATAAAAGCCTAAAAAGCAGACTATCTGTATTCTCCACAGTAAAACCAATCAACATAATACAAGACCAGTAACCAAAGCTACACAATGGGCAATCTGTGCCATTTACACCATGGGTATCAAAACCTGACTTCTAGCATTATAAGTCTGAAGACATACTGCTGTGCCATTGGGAGACAATAAGCAGACTGTCTATATCCCACATTGAAGACCAATCAACATAACACAAAACTAATAAGCAGCCTAACTATAATACACACTGTAAAAAATGAATATATCATTTGTCATGTCTATAATTTTTAAAATTCGTTCTCTGCAGTCTAATGTGCGGTCAGTTCTCCTTTTTTAGGTCTTAATGAACTACTCTTGTGAGATTTTTTTTGGACCACAGGCCCCGACCTGGACTCTTGAAGGCACAAGCGAATTATGCTATTTTTTCCGCACTAGTATATTCAGAACTGCTACTAATAACAACATTCTTCTTCTCTAAAATTAACTGCACTGTGTCATAATTAATTCATGTATTAAATGGTATAATGTATATATATCCTATTTATATGTATAAGTATTCTGTCATAAATATTGAATATATTCTAATTACATATAACAATGTTTTATTTTAACAATATCACAAAACTTAAAAAATGCTCGATTTGGAAGGAAACTGGTGTATTTAGACCACAGCACCTGGATCAATAAAGACTACAATCCCAACTGCTGATGGCCACTCTATATCAAAAAAATATATATACTATTAAAAGCTAAAGTTTAAATGCCAAAAGCAGGAGAAGCATTACAATCCAATAGGCCTAACATTTGAGAAAATCATGTACAAATTAAATGGAATATGAAAAAATATCTGCAGTTTATATTATTTCTATTTTATTATTACTTTGAATGAACAACCACTTGGGTACAGTGTTTCTAGCCATACTGTTGGCAAATCTGCACTGCAGAAGCCAGACAGCATGAGTCTAGCCTACTGGGAATAGGCATTTCCCAAGTAAACATGCGAGTTCTCCAAAGAAAGAAACACTCCCTTTCTCACTGATTTTTGGCTCAAAATCTAAAGTGAAATGAAAATGAAGAAAAAAATAGCATAATACTGAAAAATATCCAACATAAAAAAAAGATGGCACTTTTTTTATTCTTTACTCATCAACAGTAAAAGATGAGATGTTCAGAATCTGAATTAAGAGTAAGAACTCAACCCTAAGATCGACATATCAAAAGAAAAGAATGGAAGACTGACAGGCGAGATTAGTAAATTAAATAGCAAAAAACTTGATGACTACCCTTTGTTTAATTTTGACTACCTGTTAATTCTTCATTGTTTTAGCTAAAATTAAAAACACTCATATTAATGACTCATATTAGAATGTAATAGACACCTGGGAATGAACATTAGACTTCAGGATATTAATAAGTAACATCCAGATACTATTAGGCCTAAGTATATTAAACTTAAATGAAACTAACAGTTATAAATACAAATTTACAGTAGCATAAATGTAAAACGAAATTTGGGTAGCTAAATAGATACCATTTTTGCAATTCCATACAGTCAGTGTTAAAAAAATAGTCCCCATTTTTTCTGATTTTATGGACACGTGAAGCAAAAATACTCCTTTTTCTGGAATTCATGATGTTAAGAAAACACAAGGTTCAATAAATCAATTTAAGACAGAAATATAAAACCACATAACACTTTTCTGCAAACTACAGAATGCACATGAATATGCTCACTGACTTGGGAAGTGCAAGTAGCAGGTGTGGCCCACTTGGCCACTAATCAAATGAGTTGAAACTTCAGTCTTACTGTTCCTACTTCCTGAAACTTAGCCTAGGTAGGCCATGCAGCTCAAATGAGGATAGCAAAATGGCAAATGAAAATAGTCTTGGTAATTACAATTATAGTAACCTTCAGTAATCAGAATCTTGTAATATAATTGAACAAATTATAAAAACTTTTGATAACAACAACAGGTTAATAATTAGCAGGCATCACATACTACACAATAGTTCATTTGAGCTGTGGCCACTGCAAGCATCAAACTATGAGTTTTACGGTTACAAGCTCTGATGCTTACCACTGAGCCAGTTGGTGGTGAAAGATGCTTTGGTAATTCACAATCAACATACAAAGTATGCATTTGAGAACATTACATTCTTTGTAAAAGCTGCATTGCCATGAGTGAAATTCAATAGATAAAATTTATATGTATATATATATATATATTGTTACGCCTCTAGTGTTCGTTTGTTAATTTCCCAGTATAAATTCTTCCTGAGGAACTTCATAGATACAAGTCCTTTCTTAAATAAAACTAGTTTATTCTTTCTCAATTCAACTTTGCAATACACTTAATTTCCACAGTCACTTTAAACACACGCTATAATTCACAATGATTCACGCTATTATATACGGTCACTACCTCGCTTGACTCAATTGTCTGCCTTTATCTCTGCCTGTCTGCAATCCAATTCCAATTAATTTGTCTCATGTTATCAGGCGCACTTATATACAGGAATAGAGGGTGCCTAGCACATACTGGATTATTCTTGATGTTCCTCGATCCTTCTAGAATATCATGACGTGTTACCAGCATCACGTGACTACCGCTGTCGTAACACTGCCCCTTCCTTAGTATTGTTCGTCCCGAACAATAGCCACTTACATTAAACCA
>NW_013667931.1:134984-139547 GCF_000517525.1 Limulus polyphemus
AATAGTTCCCGCACTTACTATCGGTCCCTACCGCGCTTGACTCAGTTATCCGTCTTTATCTCTGCCTGTCTGCAATTCAATTCCGATTAATTTGTCTCATGTTATCCAGCGCACTTATATACAGGAATAGAGGGGTCCTAGCTCATACTGGAGTATTATTGATGTTCTCCGATCCTTCTAGAATATCACGACGTGTTACCAGTGTCATGTGACTACCACTTTCATAACAATATACATATATATTTTTTTTTCCCACAGGAATAAAAAATGCAACAAAAATAAACAAATAGAAATAAGATAAGTGTTTTTAGCATATGTAATTAAATAGTCCAGGACCATCTATACCCCAAAAACAAAGGACAATAAGTGTGATCAGGGAAGCTTTTGCATGGAAGTGATTCATACCAGCACAAACTGGTACCTAATTATAACTCACATAGACTAAGCTTAAGAAACCATACAGATAACGAAGCCTGCCAATTTATTATTTTTTTATCTTTTTTTTAAGAACAGGAACTGCAATCTTCATCAAATTCCAAGGGAACTTACTTTTTTGACACCTATGCCAATTTCTCATATATATATATATATATATTTCAAAACCTTTGCTAACAATGATTATCATATTTTGAAATGGTGACCTTACACAGAATAAATCAGAAAGAGCATGTGCCAAACATATGTATAGCAGAAATGATAAACTATTAGAATGTCACAAAATACAATCCTCCAATGGGTCAGTGGTACATTTATGAATTTACAATGCTAAAATCCAGAATTGTATTTTAAAATAAGTTATAAATTAGTCAATCTTCCATACAAAAACTGACATTAGAGCTTACAGTACTTGCCTTCATCTTTAGTAAAGTTGATTCATGTAAAACTGATAACTTTTTACTATCACTTTCCACTATAATATAAATTTTAGTGTTGTGATATGCACGAGACTCTGATCTTTTTAACAAATTACATATTATGCAATTATGCATACAGTCATATCAGTCCTGACACATATAGTTTGGCAAATCATTAAATATATATTAAAAAACCATTTATACCACTACAGCATGATTCACCACCTTAAAATAGTCTCAATGACATGTCTAACAATGTTTCATAATTTCTTAACTTCTTCTCTAAAGACAACACATAATTTTGCAGTAAACCAAAACTACTTGCTATAAAGTCCAAACAATCCTTTGCCAATACTTGATCTTCTGTTTTTTATATGCATCTTTTGGACAAATGTGCTATCAGATGCTAGAAAAACTAGTGATTATCTGACTTCAGTTTTGTTTCTACTACTTATGGTTTTGCTAAGCAGGAATTTATGGGTTAAAGCATTAACATTTTAAAAAGATTATGATGATAATCATCAGGACACTTTTTCATAATCTGAATAAATTATTCAAAGTCTACACTCTTCAACTGAATTTCAGAACGTCACTTAAAAATCAATAAACACATGTGAAACTACAAGTTATCACCACTTGATTTAACAATAATTCAGTATAAATTGTATAACTACGATACAGCAAATTACAATTCCCTTTAGAAACTTCATATACAGAATATCCCTAATATAAAGATGAAAAATCATGAAATAAAAAGGATCCTATGCATTAAACTATATAGAAATACTTTTATCTCACCTTTGGGTTAAGGTCATAAAAACAGTAGTACTTGTACTTCAAGAAGAGAGTATCGCCTTCCATAACACCTTGCTCATATAATGAGAGAGAAGAATCTAGCCAACTAGAAATGTGTGAAGAAAATATGTGAATCATATATGCTTTTCAAAGCAAAGTACATGCAGTAATCAATGCATCATTTCTTGTTCCCACTTTTAAAAATTAGTGAACATTGGATGATTACAAAACAGCTACTGATCTTTATTAGAGAAATTATAACAACTAAAAAAACATTTGTATGGAACAACATTAAACTAATACAATAGCAGATTGACATAAGCATAACGAAAACTATTTTATGGAGTGAACATACATGTTTCAACAGAATACTAGTCTATCTCAAGAAACACGCCAATGTTCTGTTGAAACGTTTATGTTTTCTGCATAAAATAATTTCCATTATGTTCATAAATCAGTTTGTCAATTTACTAATGTTATTAGATGCTAGAACACATTTTAAAAGTAATAAAAATATGACTTGAAAAAATCATTGTGTACTTTTCTTGTGTAGTTATTTATAAATAAAACATTTGTGGTCAGTTTGTCATATAGAATTGTCTTCAATATTAAACTTTAAGTTATTCTTTGGTTCTGATCTATATTTTTAGCTTACTCTCATCTGAAACTCTTAAACCATATAAACTGAGTTGGGTATAACTTTTAATTACTTTTGGGATTAAACTTACCCTGCATTCAACCTGACTTTGTCAATCAGAGCCTTAGGTCGAAATAATGAACTTTTGGCTTCTTCAGAAGGTGTACTAGGGCTCTGATACAGCACGAAGTCTTGACTTGATGAGCTTATGTCACTTTGAAAACTGACTGAGCCATTAAAGGACGGACTTCCCAAAGGACCACGGGGAGAGTTGCTCCACATTGGCTACATAATAAATCAACAATCCTTTAGTATAATATACGTTTCATAAAGGTAAATGTTTAAAATCATGTTCCCATACAGGCTAAGAAAATAGTAAAAAAACAAACATACTTTAAAGCTATGGTAAGCACAATTCAGTTGTGATCATACTTGGAAAATGAATTAACACAGTATACATTGTGCAACAAATGGTACAGTTATACACAAACTTTGCACCAACATAATCATGCAACAGCAACTGTCAATCTTATAGTTTTAATGTATTACTCTCCAATGAGTATGTGAAATAAATGAAACATTCAGGGACTATTTTAAGATTGCTGATGTTTCTCATGTGACTTTAAAAATTAAAATTCTGATTACAATAAATTTTTAGTCTAAAAACCAAAAATCTCCAACTTTTTATTTATGTTTTGCCTCTGTTGAAAGAAAGAGAGAGATTTTGGTATGGGTTTCTTTGTTCTAAGTTATTTTTTGTGATTCTGTGTGATTATAATGTTCTTGAAAGAAAACACAAAATAGAGAGAGAGAAAGAGAGAACAATAACACAAAGTGTTCAAAATCAATATCTGTGGTATCAAACAAGTTCAAACATTTAATTACATTTTGTGTTTTTCACCTAAAAATTAAATATAATTTTATGAATATAAAATTTTAACTTTATTCTGTGAACATGTTTTAGGTATAGACTTTAAGACAATTCCAAACTAATCAAATTTAAAATAAACAAGTATACTGTAGTACAATACTCACACTGCTAGCAGGAGTACTTAAAAGTGATACACTAGGACTAAGTCTTTCTGGTGTCCCCTGTCGTTCACTCAAGTTCCCTAATGATTCACTTTTTTCATCTTTTTCTTTTTTGAAAAGGCTGACTTTGGCTGATGGTTTAGTTTTCCTCATTTGAACAGATTTTACAGGCCAGCAAAAGGATAATTCTTCGGGGTGAGTGATTTCTAAAAACAAAATGTGTAATAAACAGATTTTTTTTTAACTTCAATCACATCTGTAGAAATTCTACAAAATTCATTAATTTCAGTAAATTAAAAAGATGGTTTTAACACTTGTATGTATATAGTTTTACTTAAAATCAGAATTATCATATAATCTATAAATGCTTCCTAGAACAAAATTCAAATTTTGCAAGAAAGGTGATAATTCATGATGACGAGGAACCCATTTGAAGTAAATATACATATACACACAGTAGAGATAGTTGATATGGGTACTGAAAACTTTTACTTGAAAAGTACAAGACAAGTAACAACGTTTCAACTTTCTTAGGTCATTCTTAACCTGATGATGACCTAGGGAGATCCAAACATTGAAGGGAGCACATCTGCATGGGAGATGATAGCTTAGCAATGATCTTAAACAGAAATTAGAATCACTCAATCCCACGATGGAAAGTGGGCAGGTGAGGATGTGTCTCATAGTGTAGAGTGGCTAGGGTGCTATGGACTGTGCTCTGTAAGTCAACTACATCCAAAACCTCACTCACTGGGTACCAACATCCTCGTAAGGGCAGGATGAGGAGCATATCGTCTTCACCTCAAGTCCCAGAGTCAAGAGGGAACCTAACATTCGACCCCAGGAACTCACAGGACAGGATAGCATAATGCCAGAGATCTGGGAATGTGTCATCTAGAATCCGAAGGGAAGTCCATCGATTGCACTCATCCTCCGCAACAATCCCAGGTCAGTAACAACCTCGTCACCCAACAAAGGAAACCCAGGACAGAAGTGGAAACAGGCCACGTAAACCTTCAGTGACCCACAACACAGAAGAGAGAGGAAGGTGGACAACCCAAAATCTCCAAAACCTCACTTGCTGGGTACCAACATCCACGCAAGGGTAAGAGAAGGGCACTCAATCAAAGGGGTGAGCTGCATTTCGGTGTCTCAACTCCGGGAATTAGTTACTCATCTGGAGGATCTTGTAACTCCCTCCACATCAGCAGAACACCTCCACCCTACTCTGAACTGAATGGTTGT
>NW_013667931.1:140420-147086 GCF_000517525.1 Limulus polyphemus
CCCCACCAGGAACTGCCAAGTGTGACAGGCCGATTACCATTTGGAATGAACAAGAAAAAGCCAGTCATCCATATAAACATGGAAGCACAAGTAAGGAGCAGACCACATGATAAAACACATGTGGTGCTGAACCCCCCTAGACAACTAAAGATATGGATGTGAATGCTCCACCACAGGAATGTGTAGGTAAGCATTGGAAATACCCACCTTGGTCATACAAAGACCTGGAGGAAATGCCCATCAAAGAGAAAGGTATGTCTCCATGGTAAATTGAGGAGTGCGAACATACTGATTGAGACGGGATAAAATGATGACAGGACGCCAGTCCCTGGTCTTCTTGGGAACCACAAACAGGTGGGAGTAAAACCCTGTGAACCTGGTAGAGCTGGTTTAATATCCTGTTGTGCAATGAGGTCCTGAACCATCTCTGATAGATGCTGGCATGTTGATGGATCCCGAGGAGAAGGTAATGGGATTACTAGAGAAGGGAGGAAAAGAAAGAAAGGCGATAACATATCCCTCTAATGAACGAAATTCAAGAAATGAGACCCCACTGTTGGCAAATCATGCGTCATCATGTAAATTATCAAAATGTGGCACCGCAGGAGGGTGGGACAAGAAGAGGTTGGGAAGGGGAAGGTCAGGAACCGGTTTCACACTAGTCCCCGACTGTGACAGATGAGCTACCAAATTAGTAGGGTTGAATATTGATGGGTCGAGGCCACACACAACTCCAAAGACTCAGGAACCAAGTCAAACACATAAAAACGGTACCACGCAGAGGTCCTCAGATAAGGAGTTTGGAGATAGGTCAGTGCCAAAACCATGTCATGACCCAAGAGGTCCCAACAACAAACAAACCATGTTGGAAGCACGAGAGCTGAAGACAACAGATGAGCCAATGCAGAAGTATGAATTGAGAGGATTTCAGCAGAAAACCCCTCAGGGATCTTTTGAAGAGCCTCTGACAGAAGGTGAAGGGAGGAAAGGTACCTTAACTGAGTCATGAGGGTGAGACGAAGTTGAGAAAATTGGGCTTGGGTAAGTTGGACAGAATAATCTGGGTTAGCTCCTCAAACAAGTAGAACTGACCCCAACAACTGTTGGTTGAGAAAGGGAAAGTTTGCTCAATGATAAGCAAGGGTGGACTGATCTGAAGTCCATGGGGGACGAGGCATACTAATGCCATCCCACAGTTAAGAGGCAAATTGATGCACGTGAACCCTAATATCAGGGGACGGGGAAAAGACTAAATATGGTCGGAAGGTTGTTTTATATAAGAGGGAAGGTCTATGTCATAGAAAACTGGTGTAAGAGACAAAATATCACATACCTGAGAGATAAAGTCTGAAAAGACTGATGACAGATGAGCTAAACCAACGGGTAGACCACCCACAAACCAACATCTGAGCAGTGGTAGAATGGGGGATGCTGTCAAGTTATGAGTATAATTATAAGAGGGGTGACCTGCACTACACTGATAGTGTTACCACTGCCTCAACTCCCAGCGATTGGCACCATCTGTTCAGCTTCTGGCTATTACATTCCAATCAGTGAGGGTTCTCCATAGTCTACCACCCCAGCACTGGTAAGCAGCAAGAGTCTCCATTGCTCCACTCAATGAAAAACGGGGATGAATTTGCAGTAGGAAGACCCAGAGAAAATGCCCGGATCCCCAAAAGATGCCTGCTAGAAGGGTCTTTTGCTGGAGACAATGCATCAGATGACCACTTAAATTTATTCTGAAAAACCAGCAAACCAGAGTCAAGGAATCAGGCAAAGTCCCCCCCTGTTGCTGGTATTTTCCATGATAGTCCATGGAATAGGTACACTCTTGATCAGATAGTAGACAGATATCAGAATATATCATGAGGATACCTCACGTGATCTTGCAGAACACCCCACCTTAACAGTGGACATATATGGAGACAAGATAGATGATATGATCTCTTTTTGTTATCCTGGCTTGATGCAGAGTTTTGGGAAATAAGTAAATACTGGTAGGTACCACCAGCCACCTGGTGGGATCATAGAAGCAAATGCCATAAACCAAAGGGGAATGTACTCACCCATCTACCAGTGACCACTGGGAGATAAGACAGCTATATGGTGAAGAGAGTGGTAGTCCACAACGCAGCATGAATGATCTTGTCCAGCAGGAGTAGGAAATGAGAAATGAGAGAGGTGATGAATCAGAATGGAATGAAATGCAGACACCTGCAAAAAACAACCTCTAAAAAAAGGTGCAGGCTGTACTAATAAAGCAGAAGAAGACTTGTTCCTGGAGGAAGAGGAATCCCATGGAATGGAGAGTGGAAGACAGAAACCTCAAAGGTGACAAGTATGAGCTAAAGAGAAACAAATGGCATGAACAGGTCAGAAAAGTCTGTCTGGGTCCTAGCGAGCCTAGAAGAGTGAAACAGAAGGATAAGAGAGAAGAAAGGAAGAGGTCTCCTCCCCATGTGGCTGAATACTGAGAGAACAAGGACCAGAAAGAGGAATAAGAGGAAGGAAAGGGTACAGAAAGAGCCCCTAGCATAAAGAGGAGAACACAAGTGAGAAGAAAAAGAATATGTTTGAAGAGAAGATGGTAGAAGTTATAGGTTGTGAATGAGCATGGGTAAGAGTGTGCAGGGTGACACTGAGGTCCTAGTCAGGTACAGGGCAAGTGTGTGTATGGATAAGGAAGGATCTTAACAAGGTGAACAGAACAGAGGAGAAAACACCTTGCAGTATTGAGCAGGCAAAATGGTGAAGACAAGGCCACCCAATACTCGACAAAGTCAGAGACAGATGAATCTGTAGAATAGCCTGGTAAATGAAAGAGAGATATCTGATGGTAAACAATTATGAGTAAAGTGGTGACAGATATATCAATATTGAAAGTCACCCTCCACATGTGGGTGGAAGGACCAGGTAGCATGATGCCCAGAAAGGGAAAGGATTACCAGATGCTTAAGTCAGGTTCCAAGGGTGAAGGACTAAACCAAAAATGAAGATGAAAAGACAAGATCCAGTGATGGAAAATAAAAGGTATATGTAAAAGCAATAGAGTGTATAATTGGCAGGGAAGAGAGGGTTGGGTTGACAGATGGCAGAGAACCAAGGTTAAGTCAACCAGAGGAATGGCAGTGTCTCTAGGCGAGGCCAGGATCCCAGGTAAAAACTGGAAAGGTAGGTGAAGATTATGACTGGTAAGTGACCAGAACAGGCAGAAGGCAGTGACAACCAGGGTCAAGGAATGGAGAAAAAATGATCAGAAGAGAGGAAGCACAAAAGTGAGAAGGTTGGCTAGGCAATGAGGAGCAGAGTCCTCAAGAGAGAACCCCCAATGGAAACAGGAGAAAAAGATACAAACTGTAGGCAGAACACAGACCAGTCAAGAGAAGCAGTCTACAACTATGTTGTAGTACTCAGTACATGGCATGCAATGAAAACAACCCATTGAGAACTTGCCCAAGAAGGAAAGTTCAGAGTTTGCAAGCAAGGAATTCTAAATCAGATTACCCCATGGTGATTAATTTAGGAAAAACCCTGGAGGTATTGGAATGAAACATAACTAAGTGATCCATTTGGAGCAGTAATGATAGTATCATGCCCAACAATGTACCAGAAGTTCAAACGCATGGATATGGGGAGAAGATTCATCCTGGGTCCATTTGCCGGATGGAAAATAGATGATCAGGGATGCTCCTTAACAAGAGGGGGAAGCATAGGTGAAGAGTTGTATGTCCAGATCGGGTGGAGGTAATAAAACATTGACAGTGACAGTAGATTAGTCCAGCTACCCATACAAATATTAGAATGGAGGAAGGGGCAGGAGAATCACTGAGGTCAAATAATCCTGTAAGACATCCCACCGGTCATGCAAGGATCAACTGAGGAAGTGCATAAGCATGTGACCTAAAGGTATACGCAGTCCTCATGAAGCCATGGTCACCAAACACAAAACCTCACACAGAGAATGAGTGGGATAGTCATGAATCCTCATGACAGCAAGGTCCAATGCACACAGACAAATAGGAGAAGGCTGATTCCAGCTGAGAATGAGTTCAAAAACACTCCCTCAGTGAATAAGATATTGATTGAGAATAAGGAATTGGTGAACATAGCCTCAAAAGAAATGTTTAATATAAATAGGAATGGAAGGAGAAAAGGAAAAAGAGGGCTGAAAGGAGGAGGGTAAGGTAAGTGGAGATAAAGTCCATGGGTAAGAAATAGAAAAACCCCTTACTGGCCAGAAAAGTGTGGCCATAGAAGCTCAAACTGAGAAAGAATCCCACAGAATCCAACACAACTGAAATGTCACCAATGAGCTCAACGGGACTGACAATGAGTAAAAGAGGAAGTTGGGAATACAAAATACAGGGAACTAAGGATGAAGAAGTGGTACAGTGGTGGAGGGTAAGGTTGGGGATAATATGGAAACAACTTACAAAAAGAGAGGATTAATGATGGGCAGCCTTAGCCTGTGATACACTCAAATCAGGAATACCTTCACACTTCAGGGCAAAGAAAGGGTCGAGACAAAGGGGCTTGAAGAATAGAAGACAGAAGTCGAATTTGGTATAGGAGAGTACCTATAACCCTAATCATTACACAATAATCTCCAGTAATAAGAAGGTGAGTGAGCAACAAGTGACCGTGAAACCTTTTATTTAAAACTTAGCAAGTGGGCAATCACTTCTCTGGCACTAGCTTTTTCCATGATAGTCTAATAAATGAGAGGATCTGAACCGAGTAATAGAAAACCTTAATACCACAAGGATACCTCTAGTGGTCTTGCAGAACACCCTATTTCAACAGTGGATATTGGTAGAGCCAGGGCAGATGGGTTGAGTGCTCTCCATTATCCCTGGCCTGATACAGATTTTGGGAAATAAGCATACTATGGGAGGCAACACCAACCACCTGGCAGGATCCTATAAAAGGGAAAAGGGTGATGATAAAGAAATTGGACTTACTCTTCTCACAGACAGGATGTATTATTAAAAATAATAGTGACTGGAGGGAGTCAAAATTCCATAGCAGATGAAACAGCCAAATGATGAAGATTATGGGATATGAACGTGCGTGGATTCATCCATATGCCAGCCTGAACAATCTCATCTAATAATTGGTGAAAATGAAACATAAGAGAGTAACACAGTTGCCAAATCCAATGCTACAAACTGTTTAAGAACCACCACCTTCCCAAGCAGCTGAAGTCTTGGGATAAAAAGGTCCAGTCTAGATAGAGGAGTAAATAAATATGGTGAAAGACAGTGCAGGTAGCATCGATAGCATATACATCCCAACAATGATGACCACAAATAAAAAGAAAATGTCTTCAGAGAAAGAAGTTATAACAAAAATGAAGGTAACAGAGCATGTGTAAGAATGCATAAAACCACATCAAACTCACATTAAGGCATGAGAGTATGATGAAGGATGATGGACCAGAACAAAGTAAACAGGACAGAAGAAGAAAATCCTGATTATAACCAAAAAGATGAAATATAGTTAATAAAGCTGCCTAACAACTAGACTAGTGGAAACTGACAATCCATGGTCAAACAACCATGTGAAAAAGGCCAAAAAATTGGGCCACAGTAGAATGGCCCAGAGGAAGGTCAAAGCTTAAGAGCCAATGTCAAAAACACCTGCCACTGCTGTTGATAGATGAAAAGATTTCAAAGATGACAGGAATAGGATAAGAAAAAGGCTAAATGATTCCAGAGTTCAACCATGTAGGCAATGGACTAGACAAATTCCATACATGAAAATGAAGGGGCAACACCACTGTGCAAAAAAGAGACATGGTTGGAGCAAGAGAGAAAGGAAGTAAGGCAGAGGACGAGGAGGCTGAATTGTGCCAACCAAAGAGACACCACCAACAGGACCCGAGAAGGAGTATCGCATATCAAAGTGAGGATACAAGGAAGGAGAGGAATAGGAGAACAGGCATACAGAAAAGAGTGAGACCAGACCTGGCTGAGAGCTTGACTGCCAGGGTCGAAGGATTAGGAACAGGGGAACCAAAGAGAGGAAGTTTGGTGTTGAAAGGGACAAAGACATTGATGAGATGTGTGCCAAAATGAGAGCAACCCAAAGAAAAACCTGAGGGTGGGGAGACCACTCTATGATTAACCCTACCAACATGGGTCTATCCATGATCATTAGTCAAAGGCCATGTCATCTCGTTTGTAGACTCACATTGCAAATTTTATTGAACTACTATTCTATTAATGTATGTCAATTTAGTTTGGTATTAACTTGTAGATTATAATTCACATTTTAGTATTATACATTAGTTAATTTCTTAAGTTAAAAGTAAATATTAAGAAAAAAATCCTAAATATTACTTTTAGTGTGTCACATGGTATGTTGAATGCAGCACTGGTTCAAATTAGGTGTTTGCAATGTCCAAATACAAAGTCTATAGTTTCTTACAAATTAGATACTCAAATTACTTATATTGACAAGCTAGAATATTAGATAAGAACCTACTATCTTTTCTATTTTCTGAGATATTAATACACTCATTGAATCAACCAAGGTGGCTCTGCCCACCTCTTCCATTTTTGAAAATACTTGGTTACATACACCTACTTTACCCAGTGATATGTGTATAACCAATAGAAAGCTCAGAATGTCCTCCTAGTGATTTTCTCAGCCTCGGGAAAC
>NW_013667931.1:147169-149307 GCF_000517525.1 Limulus polyphemus
AAAAAACAGATCAAATATAATTTTTTTTCGAAAAAGAAAACATTTGATAAATATCTAAAGGTTATTAAGTTTCGCACGTGAAATTTGAAAATTTTCTGATGCATAAAAGTATTTTTAATCTTAAAATCAAACTTACTTTGCATGTTGGATAGTCAACATTCGAAAGGAAAAAATGCATAAGAAAACATTACTTGAAAAATCTTAGAGCTTAATAAAAAATCTGATATTTTGTGTATGAAAGCCATGTAATGTTTACTGATAATCTGCAAAATTTCATGAAGATATGTTTACTGTATTAAAAGTTATAACAGGAAAACTATAACAAGCCACAATATAATGATCATAAGATCATGGAGGATGAGGCATACTAACACCAGTCCTCAACTGAGAAATGAAATGTTCAGCATGAACCCTGATGTCTAGGGAAGAAGGGAAAGCATAGTACTCTAAAGATGGGTGTTATGTAACAAGGAAGGGCCAGTATCATATGAAATCGGTGAAAACGAACAAATGGAACACACCTGAGAAAGCATATCCAAAAAGGCAGAGTTAAGCCTAGTAAATTCTGTAGAAGAAGCATGGGAAGGCATGGCATACTTAGCAGGAGGAAAAAGGCTGTCAAAATGTTCCTCATCATGAACAGGTTTGGACGATGCAGGAGGAACCTGAACATTTTCAGAAGAAGAAGGACGACACATATAATGATCAATCTCCCAAGGAATGATAGTAAAAAAATCCTCAGTCGAGACCCACAGACCCAAAGCTCATGTAATGGCACTCGAGATAGTGATAAAAATATCAGGTGTAAAACACAAACCTCCAATTTCATCTTAAACTGTGAAGAAATCGAAAAGGAGAAAAAAATAATAAACAAAGGTAAGATATTGTGGAAAAATAGTACAGAAAATTAGCTGTAGTAAATGGATAAATCAAGTAAATCACTACTTTGCATTAAAAAAAAAAATTAACACGTGAAAAGAACACAACTGAAAAACATCTGTACTAGATCACTGCTTAAGGAGAAGTGATAGTTTGGTAGAATCAAATAGAGGGAGTTACATGCATCAGCAGAGTGTGTCGCATTCCTATTGGTGAAGGGTTGTCACATGATGATCTATATGTGAGACGCAGTTGAATCACGATTGATTATGGGGTATGTGAGAGTTCAAGGCTTGTGGCAAGCAAATCTCATGTAATTGATGAATAGTTTTTAAAAATTCCTCCTCGACAATGCCAAGGAAAAGAATGAAGTTATTTCAAATGCATGTACTTAGGATGAGTTACTGCACAAGGAGGTTGTGTCATTCTCCTATTGGTAAAGCGCTATCATATTGCACTAGCATAGTTGAAGTTAAACAAATGATTTTTAGGTTGAAGTTAGCTCAATGGTAGTGGCATGCAAACTTCAAAAGAAACCTCTTGTCATGTGACCTGCTCGTGATTAAAAATATCTTAGCTTTTCTTTCTTTTATTTCAAGTGTGCTGTGCCTTAGTACAGTTTTTGCCAAGACAGTCAAAGTACACACATATTCTGCATATTTACCACTAACTAGTTGGAATTCCAGTAGGAGCCACACCCACACAAAATTAGAAAGAGCTGTTGCATAGCAACATATCAGATTTGAATGGCATGCTTATAACCAACAGAAATAGCTGATCTCAAAATATATTTCCCCGATGTTTTCTATGATCTCATGGAATGTAAATGTTGACTATTGAAGGCATACAGTTGCTAAGTGCATTCTTGGAGATTGTTATCTCTAGAACCAGCTATTTATCCTCACCTTGTGCATATTAATTTGATAGACAGTTAAACTGCACTTAGGTTTTACTTTTATATGTTAGTTAATTATGTATTATTTGTGTTTTAAAATTCAAATTTGATAGATTTAATGATTTTTTAAGTTTATTCTGTGCTTTGCCTCATTCAATATTTGTTTTATAAATGAGCAAGTGCAAACACTTTTGCCACAGACTAAACCATCTCTGCCAAAAATAATGTTATATTGCTTGTGGATCACCCAAAAACATGTGTCAAGATAAATAATCAATGATAAAGAATAGGGAAGGAAAATAAACCATTAAAAATAAACTATAAGTGAAAACATAAAGATTTAAAATTATGCATATCACTCAAA
>NW_013667931.1:150307-161892 GCF_000517525.1 Limulus polyphemus
ATTTAAAATTATGCATATCACTCAAAAATAATATTCTAAGATTATTCAATGAAGAGTTAAAAGGTATGTACATATTTCTATTTCTTAATTTTAAATATTTCATTGCACTGCACATTGATGATAATAGCTTAGAGTTAGTGATATGGAAACGAAAATGGAAAATGAAATATAAACATTTAGCTTAAAAAACTTTTAATATTCATTAAGGAGGTACTAGAGTTTACACAAGTGAAATGTGAAAACTGTAAAATAATAAATTGTATTTTCATACCCAAAATGAAAATCACTTTGCAGTTGAACTATTCAGAGTCCAAGTGCAAATAAATACATTAAATTATAAATTTTTATTAGAAATAGCAGATAAAATCAAAATTAAATATTTTATTTTTCTGAAACTAAATAATTTTGGAAAGGTTCTTGTTAAATTTCAAACAATTTCATTACCTAGTTTTATTTTTGGAATGAAATACAAAGATAGAGACATTAGGTCCAGGTCCCTACAAGTTATGGACCCAGTTATGGTACTAATATTCCATTCAATTTCATGGACTGACTTTTCATTTTATTTAGTAGCTGTTATTACGTGCAACTCCACTGAGTGTTTCCTTACATGTTTCAATTTACCTAACCTGTTTCACTAGTTACTGTAATAATTTCTGAAACATGTGTTTATAGTTCTTACAAAAACATTCAAGTATAATGAATAAACTACAGTTTAATTAAATATGATTACTAGGTGAATACAATAAGGAAGTTTAAATAAGTTTTTAAATGGAAGTATTTTTCTTGGTAAGGAACCATTCAAAAATTACATAACACTACGGGGGAGGGGTGTGTCTAAACCTGTTATGATGTATTACAGGGGGGAAGAAATGTTACATAACTTACAATAAAAGCATTTAACATATACAGAAAAATCTGTATTGCAATTTAGCATCCTTTAATTTGAATTCAAAGCACCTTTATTAACTCTCTATACACAGGCTCAGTCGAATTGCCTGACCAGGTGATCACCTTGTACTTGTTATAGTTTCAAACTACTAACTTTTAATATAGCATTTATATCATCACAATCTTTTGGCAGAATTTCAGCAAACATACAAAAAAATCAAATATTTTAGTGAAGTATTTTGAATGAAGATTTGTCGTCAATATATTGAGTCTTTTTTTATGAGTCTGAATGGAAAGTGATTTTCATGTTAAGATTAAAAATACTTTTCTTCATCTCAAAAATCTCAAATTTCATTTGTGTAACCTTTAAAACCTAAATATCTTTCAAACGTTTTTTTCAGTAAAACTTCATATTGTATCTGTTATTTTCCCTATCCTAACTCTATACAAGGTCGGTCAAATTGACTGACCTTGTAACCACAAAGAAATCGAAATACATCTAAATTACCTTTTTATTCTTTCTAGAATGGCATCAAATTGTAACATGAAACTACATATGTTTATCCTAAGTAGCTTTAAACTCGTAATAGTATATATCTATTTTGTTGCCCTTTGAACCGTATCTAACTACTATTCAAGCCAGTATATGTTGTAAACCACTTGGGGAACATGCAGCTTGCATGCTTGTCTCATGATAAGTTTTTATTAGATTATTATCATATATTTTACTTAATCTAACCTTAAGAGTTTTCTATTTTAACATTTTTAGTTACTTTTATAAAAATAAATAAAGAATACACATGAAAAACAAGAAATAAAGTACTTACCTGGGCCTTGTTGATGACACTTAACCCTACTTTTTTTTATACTAATGGTAGTAGTGCACTAAATATTTTTTTAAATTAAACAATGCAACAAAGAACATGCAAAAAGCAGACAATGTCTCATAACTATCACAATTTTTATGGCTTTCTAACTATGCAACAACAGCCATTACAAATTCATCCAAGGTAGTCGATATGATTCCTGTGGGAACGAAGCTTGTGCTGATAAAAAAGTTCTCTGTACAGAAAACAATGTAATATAACACATCATAATGATATAATATTATATAATAATATAGCATTAAACATAAGAGAGAGCTATTGACAAATCCTGAAAGAGAAGATGTGATAGGTGGGTGTGGCAAGAGCGTTCTGATTTTCTATTTGATAGCTCTGTAACAAAACAAAATTGAAGGCTATGAAAATTATGCTTTGCCTAAATGATCACAATATTAAAGTGAGCAATTTACATTAAAATTTTTACTTATTATAGGGGTGGCAAATAAATCAGTGAAGAGGGGATGCCTAGAGAAAAAAATATCACATTTCTCACCTTAGGAGAAATTCAAGAATTTTTTAATATTGCCTTATAAAATTAAGAACATAAAACTTACATAACATTAAAATATGGAATATTAGTTATGATTTTATGCTATACTAATTGATATAACATAATCAAAAAGTTATTGAATTAAATTTTGAATGTAACCCTTAAAACCTCTTGAGATGCACATTAAAGGGAGCCCAAGGTTAGCTGGAACATTTGCAAACTTAGTAAATGTATCTTCTATGCAGAATAATTTGTTTAGTCAGACTTTGTATGTATACTAAGGTATGTATGAGACTAACAAAAACAA
This sequence comes from Limulus polyphemus, assembly GCF_000517525.1. Taxonomy (NCBI): domain Eukaryota; kingdom Metazoa; phylum Arthropoda; class Merostomata; order Xiphosura; family Limulidae; genus Limulus; species Limulus polyphemus. The sequence goes on from NW_013667931.1 coordinate 152,880, forward strand.
ATATTAGTAGTGTCTGTCAAAAAAAAAAAACACATTTTAATTCTTAGAATTTTAAGGACAATCCTTACCAACATATGCATATATATATTTACATATATGCTAAATATCTCGATTGGATTTTTTTTAAAAGCAGTGTTATTAAACAAAACTGCTTAAAAGATACAAAACAACTTTAATGTTGCTACTATGATAAAAATAATTGTAATTGAATAAACCAACAGTGGTAAGGCATATGATTGCTTAAAACTTTAGATTTTAGAGATTAACTGGTAGTGATAGTTCTATTCCTGTATTTATTAAAGTTTGCTGCATATCTTACCTAATTTATTAAAGAAGCCTTATAATTATTGTTTAATATACTTAAAGGTATTTACACTTAAGGGATATGAGATGGGGGGAGGAGATGATTTCTCACTGCTCTTAATGAATTAGGGGTATTACCAAGTTACGTTACAAGGTGTTAAATGAAAGTGTGGGGGTCACAAAAAGGTAGAACAATTGTTTCATCATTTTTAATGACCCCTAAGGTTTTTAGCAAATGCACTTTACTAGTCTGTCAGCCAATTAGAGCAATTTTCTTTCGAAGTTAAAAAGGGGGAATGACACAGTCCACAAACATATCTAAATGTAATTATCTTTCATTTTACTTTTGACCAAAACTTACCTAACTCTTTACACAATTTAACCACAGCTGAAAATGTTTTTACTGAGAAGTCCACCCTACATTCAATGTATCTGAGATCTGGAAGCTGGACTCTGAGGTGTTTGTGCATAGGAGTAAAATGCAACTCTGAATCTGCTTGCACTCCACTCTGATCAAGGGTTGACCTCGTTGCAGTTAACCATTTCTTTTTTTTTGGCCACCAGAGAGCATGATCTGAATAATCTAATGCTACTTCTGAAAAATAAAAATCATAATTACATTTAAAGGACTAAGGCATGTCCAATTCTTATGCTATTTTTACTACTATATAAAGAAAAATTTATGATAATGTTATTTCAACATATATTAGAAAATCATTTTTTCATCAAACCAATGAACAGTGCCAACCTTAGGGCAAAGGAACCAAAGCAGTCACTTTGAGCCCTGCACTTGAAGTTTAAAAGGTTCAGATTATTAGGTAATCCTTTGATTTGTTGCAATTCACAACACAATACCTGGTTATGCAAGTTTCATTTGTAAATCATTGAGCATGACATTCACACGTTTTATACCACTCGGTATATTTGAAGTGTATAATAATGTTCAACATTTATAGGTGTAGGAGACAAATTAAAAGTGGGAGGGCCTAAGGTTTATCTGACCAAGCAAAAAAAGGGAATGTGTGCCACAGGGATCACCTTAAGGTCCTGGAAGCTCTTGGGCTCTGGATTAAATTTTATGCATTCTCCTGCTTTTCCTGAGAATAATTTTCCTAATTTTAATGCACTTTTATTGGGACAGATTTAAAATATATATTAGTTATTACTGTTGTAGAAAAAAATGCCCAAAAGAAAATGAGACATTGGTCAAAAATATCAGAGTAGTAGCAATAAAATGACTATTAAAATTGCTAAAGAAACAGACACTAAGAACAGAGTGTAGCGATTGAAAAGTTTGTTCTTAAGGAGAATCAGTCAATACACACAGATGCTTTAGACGATGATGAAAGTATAAATAACAAGACTTCTGGAAGACCTCAAGTGCCAAATAATTCCTTTGATGATGACAAACTTTTTGACAAAAAGTGTGAAAATACTGGTACTGAAGCTGATTATACAGTCTCAGAAAAAGAACAGCATGAACACAGAAAGCTCCATCATACAAATAATAGTAGGGAAGATCAACATGAAATGAATAATCGATATATGCATCCCAAATTTTGATGATCCTGCATTTTGGGCAGAAAATGTAAGTATGAATAACCGGTTTCTTAGTAAGGAAAGGTTTACAGAAAATTGGAATGGATGACTTTCCAAAGGATCACACAGAACAGAGGTCATGAAAAATATACTACAAACAAAAGTTTATGTGTTCAAAAATATGTATGTGTTCAGTAGAAGTGAAAACAGCAAATGTGCCATCAACATATCTGTACCAGTATAGGGAAGGATAAAGTGTGGATTGTATGGCTTGTGTTTCATTCTGGGTCATAAATATGTTGGTGAGAACAGATGAAACAAGGTTGCCCATGCTTAAACCATCTGTTTGAAGAAAGTTTATGTTGCTGAAAATGAAATTGTTGTTGTAAATTCTAAGAATGAAACAAAAAGTGTATTGGGGCTATGAATTAAAGGATTGGGTCCTTACGGTAGAGGTCAAGTGCAATACTACAAGCTTCCTTGATGGGAACTTCGGTGAAAAGTGACACAACACTAAAGCTAACCATTAAGGCTTAGTTGGATTAATATGTTTCTGAAGTTAAAGACATCTTTAAAAAGGAACTCACAGATGTTATGTAAGGGGTAAGGGCCTAGGCTATATATTTACCAAGATTATAGTTAAATGAATAATACATGGATAGTATAGGTCGTACGGAGCAGTCCTGTTTGTATGAGTCAGTTTTCCGTAGATAAAAACAAAGATATTAGGTAATCAAGTTAATCAAATTATCTTTCTTCATTTGTGACAAGGTTTTGTTCAGTTTTTTTCATATGTTCCTTTTTTAAATAACAAACAGCTATCTTTTCTTAATCTTGACGTTATTAGATCCGACACATAGTTCAAAACCAAAACTTACCGAAAAATCACACACACATACACCTCTACATCATCTGGAATTCTGACCGTGAATACAAAACAAAAATCAATATACTAAACAACCTTATAGACATAGCTTCAGGACTTTGCTTAACTGACTACAGAGATGAACAAATCAATTTTATAAAGCATTCCTTCATTCATGCCAAAAACGTTCCACTAACCACACAGCCACCAAAACAAAAACCTTAAAACTCAATTCTCAAACAAAATTAATACTAATACACCAAACAATAACACAACATTACACTGCAGTTTACCATTCATTTCTGAAATCAGTTTAAAGATAAACATTGGGAGAAAACTTGATATTAAACATGATTATAAGTCCTTTATTTGAAAATAACCCATTAAAAAATTACTTAAAATTTCAGATGTATTGTCACTTGACCAACAAGCTACAATGGTAGTTGAGTAGAAGAATGTCTAGACAATAAGTTGCTTACATAACCTTTTGACTCATTCGTTTCAAAGTTCAGCAGATTTGTTTGAGCTTCATAGCCGACATGTAGGTGCTACATTCACATGTGTGTATATTCATTACAAAAAAAGAACATTTTACACTATAATCTAACAATGGTTATTTTGAAATTGGTGTGCAGTTGTCGTCATGGGGTACATGAAATTGACTATAGTATTGTTGGCGGCTTGATTGACTTATGGTTGTTTCTTACCTAAATATGCTATAGTTAAAAATACATTTCAAATTGTATTTGGGTCTTACTATTATATTTTAGTTACTTATGTACTAGTTATGTTTCAAAATGTATAATTAAAAGGTTTAAACATTTTTTAAATATAAATCACACTTTTCATCCATTCTCAAAGCTTATGATATTATGCGCTGAATGAAAATTTTGCCTCAAGGGCACTGTTGACTTGTGTTGAGATGAATAATAAATGGTAAAGGACAAGAAAGAAAAATAAAACATTAAAAATATGAAAATGCAAAGACATAAAATTACGAAATTAACAAAAAAAAATCTTTAAAGATATTCTACAAAAAATTAACATGTATGTATTTCCTAATTCTTTCATTGCATTGTACATTGATGATAATAGCTAGTTATTGATATGGTAGAGAAAATGAAAAATAAAATACAAACATTTATCTTTAAAAACTTCTGATATCTTTTTAGGAGATACTAGAGATTATGCAAATGAAAAATAAAAACTATAAGATGAAGAAAAGTATTTTTACACTTAAAATGAAAATCACCTTGCACTTGATTTGTTAATAGTTTGAATGCAAGTAACTACAATAGAAAAATAATATATTTTTAGTAAAAACATTTAATTATAATAATGCCATTCTTTGTGTACTTTGATCTTTAACAAAATCTTACCAGTTTTGGAATGAATACGTTAAAAAATCTCAAAATTACCACATGTATTGTTGTACAAGTGAAACTTGAGACTTGATTTCTGCAAATTGCAAAAGCTTACCATGGAAAGGTTAAAATATGGATAATTAGTTATAATTTTGTGCTACATTTATTGGTATACTATGATAATAAAGTAGTTTAGTAAAATTTTGAATATAACTCACTAAAACCTTGTGACGTGCACAAAACAATGCTCATGGCGAGAGGGTTAATAAATACCTATTAGTCATTTAATTTGAAAAACCAGGCTGTATAATAAACTTTGTGGTCCTTATTTGACAATATATGTCTGTACAATTCCAATCAACAGCATGTCAAAAAAAAAAAGACAACTTGGAACTATTAGCAGACTATATGTTGGCTTGACAAGTTTCCTTTACGTCATAGCATAGGATGTAGTGAGATTGGAAAAACTTCAGTACATGGCAAATAGTAAGCCTAACATCAATAACTTAAAACTACAATGTAACATTTATTGTGAGATATAACATAGAAAGGGTGGAATTTACTACAGGTATGCATCTTTAACCTTGATAAATAAATATTTAATGTCAAACATGATTTTCAACATTGGACTGTTGACAGTTTTCATTTCATTGATCAATATAATGTAAACTCATGCATATAGGTATCTTACTAGGATTACGCTTTATCTCGCCTTGTCACAGGTTTTACGTAATGTCTCAGATTACCAGCTAAAGTTAACATTTTCTAATACTGAAAATGTATTTCTGATAGGTACTTATCTCAACCTTGATTCCCTTTAAACATTGCTAAAATTTCCAACAGCACTCCATCTTTTATACCCCTTCATTTTTGTGCCATTGCAGCAACATATGCTGATCATGTGACTACCCTCCACCAAACATACTGCACCACCTATACTAGCACAATCCTCACTTTCGAGAATTGGCAGAAACAAACTAGAAACTCTGGCATATCAGTGGGGAGGATAGGCGGGAAGTGGGTGAGAAGAGGTAAGTACCTATCGGAAATACATTTCCAGTGTTAGAAAATGTTAACATCTGAAATGCTACTATCTCCTCTCACCAAAAGCTAGAAATACTACACTGCAAAGGTGAAAGGGCCAGTAAAGGCTCAACAGTAGTCAAACAAGCCGAGAACAGCGTGGTGAAAGAACAGGTGTGCCATAGTTAGAAAAGGAGGCACATCAGTGGAATATAGCATTACTTCTGGAACAGTCATGCTCTTCATCCAGTAACGAACACTGTAAGACATACAAGGTGGAATGTAATAGTCAGGTACTATGTCACATAATACTGATTCTGCCCGTGGACAACAGATAGTACCCAAGTCGTCCACTTATGGAACATATGTGAGTACGTGACACAATGATAGTTAGAATTTAGAAAGGTGCCTGATAAACAGATTTAATTATACGTGGCTAAGGCTGAAGGATCGTAAAATGTATATGAATAGGTCAAGTGCGGTACATTGGGTCAAAAACATAAGTAGAAGCACCTTGCATAAGTTTGTAAGATCAACAAGTGCAGTCTGCCTGGGCAAAAAACATCCAGGGGAAGTGCCTTGCATAAGATTGTTCTTCTCATAATTTGTTTGTAATTGATTTTGTGATTAACAAGTGCAGTCGGCCCAGGCAAAAACATCTGTGGTAGCACCTTACACAAGTTTGTAAGATCAACAAGTGCAGTATGCCTGGGCTAGAAACATCCTGGGGAAGTGTCTTGGATATATATATTGATAGCCAAGTGTGGTCAGCTAGGTAAAACATCCAGGAAAGCACCTTGGTATACATCAGGTTATGTCAAGTGCAGTCCATCTGGGCAGAAAAAATCCAGTGGAAGTGCCTTGCATAAGACTGTTTTTCTCATAATTTGTTTGTAATTGATTTTGTGATCAACAAGTGTGGTCAGCCAAGCCAAATCATCCGGGGGAAGAGCTTTGTGATATTAGTGAGTATGTAATGTGCAGTCCATCTGGACAGAAAACATTCAATGGAAGCACCTTGCATAAGAGTGATTGTTTTATATCTTGTTCGTAATTTACTGAGTAATCAGCAAGTGTGCCTGCCCGAGCAAACACATCCAGGAAAAGCACCTTGGGATACTAGTGAGTTTGTCAAGTGCAGTTCATCCTAGCAGAAGACATCCAGTGGAAGCCTTGTATAAAAAATTTATTTTGTGATCAACAAGTGTGGTCAACCAGGGCAAAAACATCCAGGGGAAGCACCTTGGATCCAGAATATTATGTTATTGCATAATCAATAAGTATAATCACAATAGCCCTCTTCTCACTGAGTGGGTATATATGATCTACAAATTTTGATTTACTTTACTGTATAAACCCCACTCCTGAGGAAACCTCAATGATCCACCACTCCAGCAACAGGAAGTGGCAAGTACTCCAGTGCTCCACTAGAAGAAAAGGGGCGGAGGGGATATGCGTTAGGGAGCCCAGAGAAACAACACACTGTAGACAAGTGCAATGGATGTCTGAGATTTCCTATTTTGAAAAGCAGAAAGACTTTGATTGTTAGAATCACGAATCAGTAGGGATGGGCAAAAATCCCCATCTGCTTTACTCATAAAGTGCATGAGTGGCAGTCATTTTTATGCAATACAGTGATAATAAAATAAAAAAACATATATATAAATATATACACACCCCATCACTGCAATGAGCGTTATAGAAGTATACAGATTTAGTGCTAGGATATAAAATTCAGCATACCTGACCAGGCAACACCCGCCACCAGGTGGGATCCTGAAAGATGATGTTTATCAACAAAATAAGATACAAAATAATATTATGTTGACTTACCACAGTCAAAGGCAAACACCCGAGGAAGACACAGCTATGATATACAGATATAGGGTGCCAAATGTATTGGGAGCTGTCCACATACCAGCCTGAAAGATCTCCTCCAAAAGACAGCAGCTACAGACACATGTAGATGATGAGTTTTGTGTGAAGAAATATTATGTAGATGGTGACCTTCCATGGACACGTCAGAATACAGCAGTCATATGAGTGAGCACCACCCATTCGATAGCTCCTTTACGTAGTAAGTCTCGAACAGACTGGGCAAGACAACTGGATGAGGTACTATCCCAAGGAGAAGGGAAAGAGATCTGGGAAGTGTGATAGTGAGAGAGCAAAACAAGAAGCAGAAACCATCAGAAACAACTAGTAGAACCCACAGAAATGTCCTGAAGTGTATTCAAAAAGACACAAGTTAAACATACTTAAAGAAAATACTCATTACTAATGAGTTAACAAAACTTAGAAACGTGTAGAATTCTACAAAGTACATAAAAATAACAAACCTACAAAACTATGAAATTCAACCTAAAACATAAAACAATAAGTAACACCTAAAGTACAAAACCACTAAAGGAACGTAAAAGATAAATGATCCTGAAATATTGAATAAATAAGTCCACCCAATGAATCTATAAGGACATGAAATTAAAACCTACCCTAAAGAACATGAGAATAAAAAGGCACCCTGTGGACAATAACAAAGTTTGATTCAAATATAATCTCTAATGAGATGAGAATAATAGTACAGAAAAAGGAACTTTACAAACTAACTAACATGGACAGTGAAAAGTAGTAAAAATTTAAACAAAAAACAAAGGAATAATCAAACTCCAAATGCAAGTTTAAACTAAAGTAACATAGATGGGAAAAGAGGTATAAAAATCTAACTTACCCAACACTGTGCAGAAGAAAAGACATAAATTACTTAAATTATCGAGTGTAGAAAGTAGGTCCATCCACACAAGCTCACAAAAACTAATTGAAAATGGATATACCTACAGGAAGTGAGAAATACACACTGAAAAACTTACCACAGATCTGCTGGGAAAAGAACGATACCTAATCAAGCAGATTATGTGGATGCAAGGTAAATGGTGGAAAGTGCCGTAGAAAGAATATTTCCACATAGTAGTTACATACTTCTTCCCAAAAAATGTAATGTTAATTGAAAAATTGTTGGCCAAACGTAAGACATGAACTCTCGAAGGACTAAAGCCTGTGCTAGCCAGTAGACATCCTCAACCCTGAGACCTAGGGATTAGTGTCAGAAACATTGTCTACTTATGGCAGGAATTTTATTACCAGCTATATTAAATGTGGAATTCATATGAACAAATTAGAATTTGGAAAATAGAAATATTTCTAAAACAAACGAGTAGAAACAATTGAAATCAAACACAAGAAGTTGAAACTGATATAAATATGTGATCAAGGACAATCAAAATTTTGTCATAAAATACACGTCTATGCACTAGAATGACAATCAAGAAAGTGAGGATTGTGTTGGAATGGTAGAGCAAGCTACCTGCACTAGTATAGGTGGTACAGTATGATTGGTGGAGGGCAGTTACAAGATCAGCACATGTTGCTGCAATGGTGCAAAAATAAAGTAGTATAAAACGACGATGCACTGTTCGAAATTTTAGCAATGCTTAGAGGGCAAATCAAGGTTGAGAGAAGGTAGCGCCATTTTGGAAGCACTTTTAATTAGGCTTACTTATATTCCTTCTATTAGGAAAGTTCATGTGACAACGTGGTGCGATGGGTCAACTTACAAGTACAATTATTGATTATTTTTCATTAATTACAAAATAAATAACTCAAATTGCAGTGTGAATCAATTAATTTGTAACTGTGGAATCCAATGTTGTGTAACTTTTTTGTTATTTTTTCTATTTATAATTCAAGTTATACTGAATTTTATTACCGTATTTTCCGGTGTATAAGATGCACTTTTTTACCCCAAAATTTAATGTCAAAATCTGCTTGAGTCCTATACACCAAAGGTATGAATAATATATATGTATGTATATATATATATATATATATATATACACAATATACACAACGCCATGTAGTAAAT
>NW_013667931.1:162483-188645 GCF_000517525.1 Limulus polyphemus
ATGTGACTGTAGCTTTCTTCCCCAAAAAACTTTGTCTTCAAAATAAGGGTGTGTCTTGTACACCGGTGCATCTTGTATTCCGTAAAATACGGTATATGTAGTTCAAATCCATTCAAATTACATGCTTTACTTTTGCTAATGTTAAGGGAAACAAAACTAGATGCTACAGCAAGGATCAGAGTGAATAAACTCTAGCTTATAGATGACAAAACATTTGCAGGATAAATATATAAATATTCAATTTGTTATAGTATTGAAAAATATCTAATGATTGTACCTCTAGGATGCTTTTATCAACACTATTCTGCTAGAATACTGAAAAATGGTACTGCATGTTTACAACTAAAGTTACTCCTGTTTAAGCATTTTGAACAATTGTTCTTACACTGAAAGTCCTATAGTGTTTTGATAAAATGTACACTTTTCGTAAGTACAAAAAACTATGGTTAAAATACAATGAGAATCTTCCTTCCTATGAGGGTTCCTTTGAGCACATTCTAATCAGAGTAATTTCCAAGCCTGTAAATGTGGGAAGTGAGAAAAAATTGATGTAAAAAAAAACATACTACCATAGCCTTTAAACTGACTTGTAAATCTACTTGTTAGTTTATTTGTATTCATCTGTGTATTATAGTTAGACAATCTGCAAATTTTCAAAATTTTCTAGCTTTACTAATTACTTTGTATTAAATACTTCACAGGTTATAAATCTGCAAACCAACACTGTAGGGAAGTAATGATGTTAAATGATTAGTTTAAGTAAAGAACAATGAAATACTTAACTAGGAAGTAAAGATTATGATATCTTTGAATAAGATTAAAACATATATAATAATTAACTCAGGGAATATAACAGTACATAATCTAGCCATCATTGCAATATGAGTATCATGAAGCACCACCACCTTTCAACTTGTGTAACTAATATGCAAAAATAGCATATTTATGATATTTTCTTGATGTTTAAAACTTTCTATGAATTCAGATTTAGCAAAAACTAATGCTATACATACCTAATACTTCAACAAGCTTAAGCATCAGTCCTCCAATGTGGAGGTCTCCTTTCACTCTCATTGGGATGTCTTTATCCATGTCTGTAATTTTGACTTTAAGCTCCCATGACCCATCCCCAACGGCATAGCCATCTGCTATCATTGTGAAGGATATCTGGAAATAAAAATAATTTTAATTATAACAATGTAATTTTGAACTTAGATTAAAATACTGCTATTTGCATATTTGTGGAACTGTAAATACAAATGTTGTATTTTGTTTTCAATGCTAACTAATTATAAAACACTTCAATAAAGGTCATCTACAACCAGTCAATTGTAATACTTTGAAAAATATGTAAATTTGATTAGGCTGTAAATATTACTTTGGTTATTTAGTTATTGTTAACTTACAATAGCCTGATATTAGTAAATAACAAGTAATGTAACATGGGAAAGAAGAAGGTATTTAAAGATTTCCTATAACATGCAATAAATCATCAAATTAATTTCTAAAGAATATTCATTTTATAATTTCCTTTTATGCCTTCATTTTTGCAAGATTTAGTACGTGCACAAATAGCTAGTCTCTCTATTTTTCATTGAACTCATGAAAGTTAACATTTTTCCTAAATTGAAAATGCATTTCCAATAATTCCTCTGCTGACACTTATAGCTATTACTCGACCACCAGGGTTTCTTCCTTTGCCCATCTAAACATTGGTCTGATATTTTCTCACTTGCCCCAGTCCTTTATACCCCACACAATTGCCCTTGGCAATATCTGTCATGTGATACTCTCCACCTATGTCAATGCACCTTCTATCCTGGTACTGTATATAAGCACCTCATTCGGATAATTTTATCCCTTTTTCAAGACTGACACCATCCCAGTCTCTAAAACTGGCTCTTAGTGGGGAGGAAGGGTGGGAGAGTGTTAGCGGAGGTAAGTATTATTGGAAATACATTTTCAATTTAGGAAAATGTTAACTCCCAAAACATATCTCCATTGAAACTTATAGCTAGAATCCCACATTGAGAAGGTGGAGGGGCCAATGAGGGCATTATCCATGCAAAAAGCATCTGCATAGATCATGGATGTACCAAGATTGGTACCCGAGTGGAGAAACCACACTACATCCAAAACAGATATGCTCTTCAACCTGAATTTAGTTCCTGTATCAAGGGTGGAATTGCACATGAATGATCATCATCATAGGCCAGCCCCAACCAGATAGCCAAGGTTCCACTACTCGGGGTTGGAATTAATGGGTCTTGTTCCTTGTATCCCATGTTGGTGGCAAGGGCAATTGGACTCCAATGTTACATATATATATGCTATTGATTGAATCCCAATCTGCAGCCATAGAGTGATGTGTTCTGAACCACCAAAATCACAATGAGAAAGTAAGCAACATTGAAGCAGACAAACCTTCTCCTCCACCTGAAGAAGCCTGAAAGGCAACACCCCTGGCTCAGAATGACATGATCATGCATGCCATACTCAAACAAAGCAACAGAACTCATCCAGTCTGGAATTATTGATATTCATCCTCTCTCCCCAACTGATGGGGCAAGAAGCATTCCACTTGCCCCTGGAATTATGGGGGAAGATGTGGAACAACTGTGCTCAACCAAGGACCCAGGATGGGACCACTCCGCGTTCAGAATTACGAGGAGATTGTGGACCCCCTCCATGAACAATGTAATGAACTGATATTGATCAAAAAGAAGGGCCATACACACCTCAATCAAATAGCTGAGCATCAAATCTGAATCAGTATTGCGAGTAGGCTCCCATGTAGACTGATATCTGGGAAAAAAACATCCAGGGACTCTGGTAGGAGAGCCCCAACTTTGCCTTCTTCTCCAAGAGTGAAATAATTCACTCTAACACTCTGAAGGAAAAGCCTCTGTTTACCACCCCAGTGACTGGAAACTGGGTGTGGAAAGGACTCCCTAACTCCACTAGTAGAATATGAGGTATAATGTGCATTGAGGAGTCCTGAGGAACAGTGCTATAGGTGAACCATGTTCCCTAAATTTGTAAAAGCAAACCAACCCTGATTTATTCAAATCGGGCAGGGACGGACAGGATCCCCTTAAGCTTTATTCATGATAGTCCATGAGTGGCAGTCCAACATAGTACGGTAATACCACCTGGTGAGCTCCTAGTTGGTTTTGTGAAACACCTCATTTCTACAGAGCCTGTTGCAATCAGTAGTAATTATAGTGAAAAAGTGGTTGCTAGTGCAGAATTGGTTTGATAAAGTACACCTGTCTCGGAAACACTTGCCACAGAGTGGGATCCTGTGAAAACAAGTTTAGGAACTCTGAAAGGTAGATATAAATATAGTCACCCCTCTGAATAATCTACCAGAAATGATTAAGATAGCTAAAGGGAGTAGGCAAAAACCCTCAGATAAAGATACTGCCAGATTATGCAAATAATGTGAGATAAAAGTATTGGGGGAGGTCCACATACCAGTTCGCATAATGTCCTCCAGCAGGCAATTAAACCGGACTGCTAAGGACATAGAAATGTGACAAATCTGATTAGACGTGACTCGCAGAAGATTCCTTGCATTCAAAGAGAGTCCAGAATAAACGTTGTTGGCTTGCATCTCTAAAGGCATTAGTGCAGGCAACAAAATCTTCAAGACCCTCACTGAACATAACAACGATTGAAATCTAATCGGACACAGAAGTGAGAATTAGTGATCAGATGAATCAGTGAAAAGGATTTATCCCCTTCCCTGTCTGACAGTGTCTTGGGTAAGAAGAACTGGTCTGAGTATGTAGATAGAATGAGAAAGTGGTCTGTGGACTAAAAGTGCAAACCCCTCTGACTGGCAATGTCTGTAGATCAGCAGCAATGAAAATTAAACCTTTAGGCAAAGGGGATACATGGCACATGAGAATAAGGTCCCAATTAGGTGTTGAGAAACAGCATGTAATGTAACCTTAATATACCTGTTAGGTAACTAGAATGGTCATTTTGGACCAAGAACCCAAAGCAACTAAAGGAATCCAGAGAGTATTGGGAACTCAAAGAATATTAAGTTGTTAGTATCGAATGGTAGTTGATAAGGCAGCCTTATGGAAGATGCAAAACTCTTGCCAAAGAGCCAGGTCAAAAAATGAAGTCAAGATTGAAGAATGATCTTGACTAAGGAAACTGGGAAATCCAGTGAATCGATGTTCATGATCCTTTGGTTGCATAAAGACTATTAAAAGGATCTCCTGTGCTCTCATCCCAATTGCAGGAGGGTTTCAATTGATGCCCACATTCCCAGAAGAGAAAGAACCATCCATGCAGTGAGAGAAGGAGAGGTGAGTAAAAGTCGAGCTTCCTCTTCCATAGCGTGGAGCCGGATGGAAGTCAACTGAGCCCAACTGAGAGATGAGATGAAAAATAAAAAATACCCAGACTGATTACTTATTGAATTGGAGCAAGAATAGATGTCTCAGCCCTGAGAATGAAGCCTACCTCAGTTGTTTCTGAAAGTAGAATCAGGATGTCGTCTATGGAATGGTGTGTTCACAGTGCAATGGAATGGATGTAAGGAGAAAAAACTCATACAATATGGTAGAACCCATGTGAAGCTGATGCAAGTTCGAAGGTAATAACCTGGAACTGCAGTATCTAACCCTTGTTCACAAAAAATGATGTTAATGGTGGGACACCACCACTTTTGCAATGTGCAGATAGGAGCCGACTACAACAAACTTGGACATCCACAATCCCAGTAAAAAATGTCAACTCAGATTGAGGAATAAATAACTTGTGATCCTTAGAGAATCTAGGCATTGATATAGACGAGAAAGATCGCTGACTGGACACCAATCTCATCATCTTATGCCTAACAACCAACGGGAATAAACTCTCAGAAGAACTAGCACAACTCTCTCATTACTCCCAGACCAACCAAACTCTGATAGCCCTAGGACTAAATTCCACTAGGATCTGCAGGAGACAGAAACCCTACAGGTTGGGTGGATAATAGTGGTGAAGATGTAAACTGAATGACTAATCCTGACTCAAGGACCTTTAGTGTTCCTGGATCCATGGTTAAGGTTACCACAATTCCAGAAATTCTTGGAGCTGAGCCCCCCATAATTCCTGAAGGCATACAAAAATCACAGCAATCCAACCAATCAGAGGAACCCTCAGATACAGACAGAATCTATTCTGGGTACTAATGTACCAAGGGGCTGATGTCAGGGATCAGAACACACGATTGGGGGCAGAACTATGATCCCTTGTAGGAGCCAATGAAATCTGAGACATCAATGACAACAGAGATGAATGTAGAAGCCAACAAATGAAGTAATGTGCATGCTAACAATGGTTCCAGCTCTTCATCAATGAAGTTTTGGTGATCTTAAGTGTCTTCCAACAAAGTGAAGTGAAATGAACACAATAGGTTGGGTTTTAAAGTTGTAAGTCCATAGACTTACCCTGTCCCATCAGGGTACATTGATCTATTTAGGTTAACTACAAACTCTGCCTTCAAACGTCTAAATTCGAGAAGCAGATGTATAACTTGAGAGTCAGAAAATGCTTCCACCTGATGGTGATAGGCTAAATCACGAAGTTCCAACAAACATGTCAGATAAGGCATAACTGTCCCTTCACGTAACTGAGAAGTAAACTTCCCTGCAAGAACCAAATGTCTGTAGATGGAAAGAAAACTAAAAACTTAAAAGCAACCAGGGAAAGATACAAAACATCACACTCTCAATGAACCAACTGACAAAAACAAGTCAAAGGCAGCTTATCCCAAAATGGCCTCCTTCTTGTTTGTATATGTCATTTAAAGACTGTGTTGATTGGAAAAAGATTTGTTTGATTAAAGCAAAGCAATGATGGGCTATCTGTTGTGTCCAGTATAGGGAATCAAACCCCCGGATTCCAGCATTGCAAGTCCATAAACTCACCACTGTCCCACAGGGGGACTGAAAAGCCAACAGACTAAAAGAAGGCACAGGAAAAAGCGAATATAAATTCTCTCCAAAATGTCGAGGATCGCCCTCAATTGCAGCCTCAGAGCTACCCAGAGGAACACTGCAGAACTGAATATATGTCTCCATCCCACTACGAATAAGATCACCGACAGTCTCAACAAAGAGTGACACATACCCCCAATTGTTGTGCAATGCTAGATATCAGCATTGGTATAGAAGGGACTTGACTTCTCTCTCTGTTTCTGAAATAATAATCCAGGAATTCATATCATA
Source organism: Limulus polyphemus (assembly GCF_000517525.1). NCBI lineage: Eukaryota > Metazoa > Arthropoda > Merostomata > Xiphosura > Limulidae > Limulus > Limulus polyphemus. Next base: position 168,717 of record NW_013667931.1, read on the forward strand.
AATCAGTTTACCAATCAGAATTTTCTTTTTATGAAAATCAACTAGGTAGCATTGAGAACATTCAAAGTATCTCCAAATGATGGGAGTACTGGGAATCCCATTAGCAATGCTTTGTCGAGAAAAAGTGATAATATTGTTTGAATTGGTGCCAGGATAGAAGGCGCATTGACATAGGTGGAGAGTGTCACAAGACAAATATCACCAAGGGCAATTAAGTGGGGTATAAAAGACTGGAGCAATGCTTACATTGGCAAAGAAAGAAACCCTGACAGTAAAGTAATAGCTGTAAGTGTGTTGGGAGGTGTGTTTTGGAATTAACATGTTCAGCCAGTATGAACACAAAACTGATCCATTCTATTCTGTTTCTAGATATAATCACAAAACAACAATATAATCCAATGCAATTAGGAACTGAAGAAATAATAAACTTATGACTTAGGTTTGTTTTATTAAGCCAGGTACCAATCTAGAAAGCAGTAATGCAAAATGAATTCCACTGAATTCATTTCTATACTTATCATGCTTTTAGTAAAATTACCCAAGCTCCATAAATCATTGAAATAAAAAAAATTTAAATACATAATCTGAGCAAATACATACTTTTAAATGTAACAATGTAATTTTAAAAATTTTTACTCATTATTTTGATGTTAAGTCATGCTCACTGTAATATAATAATGATTATAATTAAAGCCATGCTTCCTAATATTTTTTAAACCTAGAAACAACCGAGTTGTATGTCATAATCCTGCATCTATAATCTCTATGAACTTGGAAAGACATGCACAGTATCCTTAAAAAAATAAAACTTACAACAAATGATAAATTGTAGTACAATAAAGTGTTACATGCCTGAAATACATTTCAACAATGAAAAACATCAATTTCAAACTTATTTTAAACAAGACCATGTCTTAACTTTTATTTATAAGGATACTGATAAAAAAATGCTTTTAATATTATGATTTTTCTGAATCACTATTTTACAAACAAAATACATAGCAGTAACTAGAGCCATAGAAAGTTTATTTTCTATGTTTATGTGCTAGCTTAACCAAATTCATTATTATTGTGTCAAAAAATAAAAATTAGCTGGTCCATCATTGAAATAAATGTTAAAGATAAAATAAAAAACCATGTAAAGTGTACAGTCAAAATATTAGAAATATTATTTACAAAATTTCCATCTTCATAAGCCATTCATCATTTACATACCTCAAATATGTTGAAACCTGATACCATAAGTATCCTAGTCCACAGAGTAATTTATTGCTGTTGAAACATATAGTCTGGTTTAAATTTTCAAAATATGAACTATTGACCCTTTCACACACTTGTAACACCAGCACATCACAACAATCTGGACAACTGATACAGTACAGACTGCAAAATGTACCTGTTTTTTTTCACAAATACAAAGTAAAAAATAAATGTCAGTCAGTCATATCTGTGTTTATGCAGAACTTGAAACTTTTGGCCACTGGCAAATGTTTGCAATTTATGTGAAAAGTTAGTGGCAAATTGAAAACACTACTATTTATTTATAACAAACATTGTAAATTATGTTAACCTACTTTGCAAAGTTATAACATATTGTGTTCCACCATCCCCTCTCTTAAAATGTTTATTTCAGTGAGGATGAAAATCTGTTCTTAATCATATGTCAAATCCATGCTTGAGGAATGTGAGTATATTGATCCATGGATTTTTTTAACTGCAGGTTTAATCCTAACAACATAGATCTACTTACTTTTGATTTTTATATTGTATTAATTTTTGTATTCTTTCTATATAATTTATCTTTGATTTATTTAGTTTGAAAATTGATTTCCTTATTTTTATGTATACATTCATTCTATTTAAGAATCAATTTATTTTTTCAGTTTTATTTCTAGTTGAACCAACTTCAGCCAGTGCTCCAAACATGCCATCAACATCCGCTAACCACAGATTCAGAAACTATTCCACATCCTTCTGTTTCAGAGGCAGTATGCCAATCTCAAAAAAACTCCCAGAAAAGGGATAGAAGTTTCCTGCTATGCGAAAATGTCCACAAATGGGTTGCAGAGTTGAAAAATGACTGATTCCAATATAGCACAAAGATAGACATGAAACATACTGTTTAGACTATTTGGTATCAAATAAGTAAACAATGATATCCCAGCATGTTCTTGGTATCAAGAATGTTCAAAAGGGCTCAATAAAACAGAACATGAAGACTGATGCTTACATAAGTGCACAATTGTTTGAATCTGGATAACAAAAAACTATCATCCTATTTTGCAAACCTTAAGATCTTGGATGTAAAAAATGCCAAGTCTGAGAATATTCTGGAAGTGATGGGGGCAGCATTCAAATATTTAATTTAGCATTCATTAATATTTTTTTTTACTAATGATAGTAATGCACTTAATAATTTATATTTAATTAAATAATGCACCAAATAATATAGATTAATAACATGCAAAAAGTAGACAAATTCCCTTACCTCTCAAAATTTTTCTGGCTTTCTAGCTGTGCAACAAGAGTCATTACAAGTTCATCCAAGCTAGTCGTTAACTTTTTCACAGGAATGATGTTGATACTCTGAGTGAAATTGACATTTAACCATTCAGAACATATCTTTATATAATATGTCATTTGATTGATGAAAACCTTGCCTTTCTATTGGTTATAAGTAATGTATAATTAAATGTAAAAGAGAATTATTAATGAATTCTGAAAGAGAGGATGTGGCAGGAGAGGTCTGATTTTGTTTTTGATAGCTCTGTAACCAAACTAAATTGAAGACTATAATAATTATGGTTTGTCTGAACAATAACAATTTTGTAGAGAGTAATTTACATTTAATTTTGTACTTTTTCGAGGGGTGGTGGATAAAATAAGGATGATGACATGCTAAAAGAAAATGTGTCACATGGGTCACACTAGGGGAAATTCAGAAGTTTTTTAAATATTGCCTTGTAGAATTAAGAACTTAAAATTTTATGCTATTCTAATTGGTGTTACATAAACAAAAAGTAGTTTAATAAAATTTTGAATGTAAGACACTAAAACCTCGTGTTATGAGCAGTAAAGAATACCCATGGTGATAGGGTTAAATTAAATGATACTGAAAACAGCAAACCTAAAACATGATGGCTGGTGGGAAAACAAATGGAATCACTAACAAGTCTTCAATCAAGACCCTCTTCTCTAAGCTCTTAACAAAAAAGCAAGACTGAATCTTTAATCTAAGAAGCATTAATTATCTAATCCAATAACAATCAGGAAGGTATCCTAGAAATGGAAACACTTGTAACACACCTTTGACAGTTGTAGAGATAACTTCACACTCATAAAATATTGACCACAAAAGCCACAGATAGTTGATAAGTCAACCCTAACTAATCTGTTTTGGACATTAACCCTTGAGGCTTAGTTTCACAAGTATCTTCTTACCCTATTTCCATGTTTCCTATGTGTTATTAAACGCACTAGCTATAAAAGAGTAAAATACGTGCAGCAACATTCAACAAGCATGTCCGTTTTTATTAAATGTTATATTTAAAGAGAAATACTGAAATATTTTAACGCTCTAAACATTATCCTATATTTTTAGTAAAGTCACACACTTCTCTGTGTATGTTTCAATCAAGCTATTTTTATAAAATGTCTGTGCCACTGGTAGCAAACATCTGTGAATGCTCTTACCATGAATGGATTTCATCAATTTCAAAATACAGACTGAAAAAAGAATTAAAATATAAGAACTCAGAACTATATGTTATTTTACTAAAAATTAACTAACAATATTGTGATCAGTAAAAACTACTCTTGTTACTTACGGAAGTATCCTTTTTGTTTGATCAATGTAAGAAAATAGTAATTTTATCACGACTATACTGTGTGAATATTTCTTCAAGTCTTTAATTCTTCCAGCAACAAACAATCAAAATTAATTATTGTGCTTGTCTTGGTAGAAATGTGATATGATGCATATTTAAAAGTGTGTTCATATTTGGGAAACATTATACACAGAAACTAAAATATCACTGTTTACAAATTTTGTTCATGAAAGTCATTATACTGAAAGAAAGTATTTAAAAAAGAATATTTATTTTGTTATTTTTGGATGACAAAACTCAGAACTATTAATTTGTTGAGTTTCTAAAAAAGGAGTTCAAATTTCATTACAAGTAATGTCTTGTTTGATATCACCACAGAGAGAAATACTACTCACAATTAATTTTTTTTAACTCAACTAATACAGATTGGGAGGCATACACTGTATACTTCTAATGTGATATATTTCATTTTCACTAAATGGTCAGGGATAGAAACAATGAAATAAAATTACATTCACTCAAGGGAAAGCTATCAGGAAGATTACATTCCCTCATGTAAAGTTGCATTTCCTCATGACTTGTTTCTTATTTAATCCATGCAATATGTTCACATTTATTGGTCATAACTAGAGGAATACAGAGAAATCATGCATTCCCGATCGGAAGAGCCAACTAAAAGTATGAAATTCCTCAAGCAAAGTTAAATTCCTCGGAAATGTGGAATGTAATATTTCGATCCCTGAAGCTAATAAGATTACATGTAGGTAAGCCACAAATCCTAGAATACTTTCACTTCAAAACAATTACCTACTGAATTGAACTGATTGAATAGTAAAAGTTAGAAACCTTTCTTTTAAAAAGCAATAATCCATGAATGCAATTCAGACCATTAATGTTAACAATACCTCACAGATAGTTGAATTCAAAATCAACACACACATAATTACATGTGTAGAATGGGGACATAATAGTTTCCATCCATTCAGTTACAAGTAAACATTTTTATTTTTTTTCCTTAGTTCCTCTTTCAAGTAGATACAGAGGCAACTCAAGTGAGTTACTAACTTTAACTTTCTCTTTGTGGCTAGTGGAGTTCCAGGTGAAGGCCATAATTTCCTTATCTGATTCTCTTACAGGAATAAGAACCTTCTTTTTTTTAGTTAGTAAGCCATGTTATTCTTATCACCAAATCAAATAATAACTGAATGGAATCATCTTCAATCTTCATTACCCACTGGCTAGCTGATCTAACAGGAACCAATCACTGTTTTCTTGTGCTATAAACTTGAGGGTTTATTGACATATTTAGGATAGTGATTGGGTTTGTGATGAGTAAGTTTTATGCAGGACTTAATGTAGATTTTACAGAGGTTTTATACAAAATTAACTGAGACTTTAAAGAGAATTTACATAGTTCTTAGTTCCTCTCATTTTCTCTTATTTTCACACTTGTGATTCAGTAAGTATCTATTTGGCAGAAACCTTCCTTTTCTTCAGTATTTTTTGTACTTTTACTTTAAGTTAGGAACCCATGGGACTCTCAAGAATCTCTTTTGCTCTTGTTATTCTACTCGCCTAAAGCAAGCAGCATGAGCAATTGTGAACAAATTTAGTGTAGAGTTACCTCTACTGCTTAAGGATGTTAATATTTTCCTACACTGAAAATATATTTCCAACATACCCCCATTCACAATTACAGCTATTCTCAATATGACTGCCCTCTAGTGCACAAATATTCATTCACCCTTGAACTCCCACATAATTCCATGTGGTTCAACTGCATTTAAGCATGCAAATTAGCATGCAACAACCCTCCACCAATATGAGTGCAACACACCCTCCTATTGCAGCTGACTCCCTCTATACCGTTGAACCCAATTGTAACTTGGAGATTAGGCACAAAAAACAACATTGGAACTGGAGAGTATGGGTGGAAAGTGTGAAAGGAAGCAAGTATTCATCAGAAATATATTTTCAGTGTAGCAAAATATTAACTTCTGATACAAATACTGACCTCCACTTACAATTACAACTAGAATACCACATTTAGCAGATGGAGGGACCAGTGTTACATTACATGTATAGCACCCTTCAAAACACCTTAAGTGCACTCATGGAGAGTGCCACCTCTACATAGAGTAAACACACATATGGGAGACTGCACCACATCTGAACCAAGTTTACTCTTTGCCCAAGTAGAGCCAATTGGTGTTGTGTTGCAAGCAGAGGGTGGAACAAGTGATCTGTCCCAACTCCAAAAGGAAGAGGAATGTGTGTAGAGTGCTAGGGCACATCAGACCGTAATCGGGAGGTCAACTCAAATCCAGATCGGTGGTCCCGGGTGGAACTCGACTAGCCCCTGCCAGGAGGAGGGTTCTCAACCATTCACCTCAGATGTAGGAACTAGAAGGGGAGAAGAACCTCTGTTCCGAGAACCTAAACCAACATGTGTAGAAATCCAACACAATATGGAAAAAAAAACAAGTTTAACATAACAGCAAAAGTACCACATTTTCGACAAGGTTTTGTCATCATCAGGTACCTGATGATGACAAAACCTTGTCAAAACGTTGTTATGTTAAACTTATATTAAAGTTTTTCTTCATTACCCATTCAAGCCGTCTCCAAGCATTATTAGTCCATGAGTGTTCTGTCATTTTAAATATCATTATACCTGGACAGGCACCACACACCATAGAGTGGGATCCATAACATGTGAAGTAGGACACTGAAAGAAACAACAAAAATAACTTATCCATTCAGAGATGTACCAACAAGGGAATGATGATATTCAGCTGAGCAGGAAACCACGAGATAGTGCAAGTGGCATAACACGAAAGTGTGGGGAGTAATCCACAAGCCGGCCTGGATATTCTCCTTCAAAGTACAATGGAAATGAGCAATCAAGGACATTGGGAGGTGACAGATCAGATATGAAGAAACACAAAACAACTGACATAATTCAGGAGGAATACACAATATGGTTAATCTGTTAAACCAAACTGGTAAAGTGATAGGAGAATATCATGAGAAACAGACAGATTCCAATGGATAAACAAATGGGAGCAAGAGCCACAAAAGGGTGTTGTGCATGACAAAAAACTGGACACAAGAGACAATCCAGATCAGAGCAGGAGTAAAGATGGGATATGGAAGGAAGTGAAATAACTGGAAAGGAAAACACAAGGCAAAATGAATAGGGAGATGACAGGGTGGACCTATAGTCTTGCAATGGTTGAAAAGAACAGACCCTTGTCAAACCATATAGAAACTGATATCTGAGAAAGGGGAGAATCCATGCCGAATAGACTAACAGAATGTTCTCCACTTACATTGATACACAGACATAAATGAGGAATGGACAGTGTGAGAGAACAAGGATGCTACATGTGTGAACAGTCCCAAACCCCATGGCAAGGGACCAGACAAAAGCTACGCATCAAGCCAGAGTGTGAGAATGGAGGGATAAAGCATAGATGAGTGAGTTTGCTGGAGGAGGAACTGGGAGAAAGGGAGATGTAATAGAGGTTGTTCCTGGAGAATGGACAGGGATGAAAACCATAGTTGAGCCAGCCAGAAGGAGCCACAAGAAGGACCTGAAATAAAGTGGATTGATGAGAGAAATTATTCAGGGTAGAAAATTGCTGCTAGGGTATGCATAAAGGAAAGGTCCTTCCAATCCTGACCAAAGCCAAAGAATGTGGAACTGGGGACTAAAAGAGAAGAAGCTAGGCATTCAAAAGAGAGGCAAATACACCTAGTTGGGGAGTATCCAGCTGAGAACATAGCCATCTGAATACCTGGAGGTCGAGAGACCACTCCATGGGTAGAATTTTGTCGGGACAAGACAGACAATCCAGGACAAGATTGAGAGCACCTGGTGTGTGACAAGCCAGCATATGAATTTGATGGCTGTGAACTCAAAAGTGGAGATCTAGAGTGCAAGAACATAAGGACCAGGATCGAATGCCTCCTTGCCTGGTGTTGTAGGAGACAACCATCAAGTTGACGGAAGGAATCATAACTGTCTTGTCCAACAGGGATAACAGAAAATAAACCATCGCCCAATGAACAGCAACAAGTACCAAAAGGTTGATGTGTTGTCCCTGCCTAACCATCATAGGAAGACAGACTGAAAGTAATCAGGAAGGGATATCTGTAAGTCCAGAGAGTCCCTGATGAGTGTCAATGAACTTTAGTACTCACCTCAAGGAATGCATGTGGGCATGGCCCAGAGGGATAAATGCTTCCAGTGATGCCCAAGTCCCCAAAAGAGACAGTACCTCACATGCAGGGAGAAAAGGAGTTGATACTGCCCTCTGAATTAAAAACTCCATGGATTGCAAAATAAGAGAAGGAGGCTGGGCTTGACTGAGATGCGAGTTGAAAAACACCCCAGATGAATAAGATATTGAGTGGATAATGGACTTGATAAACCAACCCACCCAATCAGCTTCTCTGAGAAGTTGGGTATGTGAGGAAGACTGAAAAGGATGGAGCCAGTTGTCTTTAAAATGATGGAATTGATAAATGTGATCCTTGTGGAAAAAATACAGAAAATGATGTGAAGCCTGAGCAATAGGGATGTGCATATAACCATTGGACACATTAAAGCTTGTCATTCAATGCCCTGGAAGGAAGGCCCATCTGAAAGGCAGTTAAGATTCCCGGGTGAACAGTGGCACATCAAGGAAGAGATTCAGGCAGGAGAAATCAATCACAGGATGCCAATCCCCGGTCTTATTGAGGATGACAAAAAGTCAGGAAAACAACACTGGAAGCACAGGAGAAACCTGTCCAATGGTGCCTTTGATGTGAAGGTCTTGAACTGCTTCTGTGAGATGCTGGTGGGAAATGGGATCTTAAGGGGGAAGGAACTGGGACATGGGAAAAGGCAGGAGGTGGGAGAAAAAGTCCTTCTGACAAAAACCTGAATGACCCAAGGGTCAGTGGTAAAAGTCCCCCACACTTCTCAGAAATGATAAACCACAGGCCCCGAATCCACAGGGTGGACACTGGTAACACTGACATCATACAGGGCATAGGTGAACAATGATACGAGGTGCAGACTTGGTATGGAAAGGAAGAACCAGTGAAGGAGAAAAAGGAAGATGGCAGGAAACAGGAACTGGAGGAGGTTGGGACAATGGGAAGTGTGCAATCTAGCAGATTCAACATGAGGTGTCTGGAAGCACACAAAGATCGTAGATCTCAGAAAAGAGGCTGATCAAAGATCTCGCAAGGAAATTGGGGGGGAGACACAAATTCAACAAAGCATTCCAAGAAGTCCCAGCAACACAGGAGCCAAGTGTAGAGGGAAAGGGCAGACAAAGACAATCTGGACAAGTTGATGAGTAAAAGGATATGGACTTCCACTAAAAACCCTCAGGAGAACCACAGAAAGCCTCAGACAACAGGTGAATGGATGACAAATAATGAAGGAGTGTTGTGAGGGAGAAATGAAGGTGAGCAAATTATGCTGAAAAATGACCAGAAGTATTGGGGTCCTAACCCCAAGGGGAAAAAGTTAATTCAATGGTTGTCCCTTGAGAAAGGATTTACTGCATAGGGAATGAGCCACTGCAGTGCATGGGGGGCTTGGCATACTTACCCCTGCACATAATTGTTCTGCAAAACTTTTGGCATGGACCCCAATATTAGGCAAAGGGGGATCAAAAACTCAGAATTAGGTAATGCAGTTAATTAGGAAGGGGAGGGATCAATTGATACAGGGACAAAGACAAAACACAACATACTTGTGATATCAAGTCTAAAAATGGGAACCGAGATCTAGGTGCTTCAACAGGCTGAGAATGTGCCTGCACAGCAAAGGAATGGGGGGGTGGGGAAAATTGTCCAAGTGTGCATCATCCTGATTGAAGTCCACAGGCAATGGCAGAATTGCTTGTAGATTGAAAGATCCCTTTGCCCACATGAAAAAAGCCATATCCTACAGCCAACACTTCTTCTTCTACTGATAATGCTGCACCTGCAGCCATTGTCATGGGCAGTTGAATGCCAGTACTGTCACTAGCCATTGTAGTCATAATAGTAAATTGTGAATTCAAAAATATTGACTGACTACTGGTATTTGAGTGAGAAATAGAATTCACAATCAAATAAAGAAATACAACTTGATTATAAACAATACTTTAAAAATGCAAAAATCAGTAACTGAATATTTTCAAAATGCACTAAAGAAAAAAAAGGTCTGAAATCAAAACACTAGGTCGTGCCAAATCAAGAAGTGATAATTGGGTACAACTGCATAGAGGGAGTCAGCTGACAATAGGAGGATGTGTCGTACTCCTATTGGTGGAGGGTTGTCGCATGCTTAAAGACAACTGAATGAAAATTTGTGCACTAGAGGGCAGTCAAATTGAGAATAGCTGCAACTGTGAGAGGAAGTAAGTACTCGTATCAGAATATAGTGTTTTTGTACATTTTTTAGCAAAATCCAAGATCTTGCAGTACTTATATAGTTTAAAATGGTTTTCAACTTTACCTGGGTTACTTTTCAGCTAGTATTTCCTTTTCCTTTGTCTTAGTTTAATTTGCAAAGGGTACCTACACACACACACTGAAAAGAGCTCTTTTGTCTATATCTTTTTTCAGCCCTTGTCAGTCATACAATTTATTGTATTTTTTCCCATTGTTGGTAGTGTATTGTTCATTGTGTATTATTAACTGTAAGGAGTATCAAATACTAATATTTGTGTGAATCTGTGTCTTCTCTCTTTCTCTGTGATTTAACTCTCCAAACTCATTGACAAATAAACATCTGGGCCCGAGATCCAACAACCTTCTGTTGATGGTTAGCCTAACTTCTCTGCTCTGGTAGTTATATGAGAGACATCACACAAAAAACATCCACATATTTACCTATCATACAAGGGCTTTACAGAACCAAATAATCAGTATATGACACATTGGACAAACTCTTCCATAATTTAACAATTCAAATATGAATAATTCTGAAAAAGACTAAGATTGGGCTGATGTTTTCTACTCTTATACTGATTTTTAATATTCAAACCACCACTAAAACCTATATATTAAGAAGAGAGTAAGAGCCAAGACTAAAGAAAATGTGTCTGAATAATGCAATGAGGCCAGAATTCATCAATCTCAACATGCTGAAGAATGAACTAAAACAAATGAGTACAAGTACTACAAAATAAACAAAGAGAAAAGAGTGGAAGCCAGCTCTGACTTGGAAGAAACAATGAAAAAAGTTATTGTACTGTTCAACCAATTACTTATGTGTAAATCACTGCCTATGGAACTAATTAATATTAATTCCTGATCAGAGCAAACTACCTATGTAGAAGAACACTAAAAATTAGTCTGGTATTAAGGCTTCAGTTGAAGGCTACTAGCACGATTGTGAGAATAGGTTAAGATCTTTTATATTTTCCCTAGAGAAAAGAAGGGTAAGACGTGATCTTATTGAACTTTTAAGATTATCTAGTTGAGATAGTCTTATTCTTCTAACAGGAGTTTAAGAGGAAAATCAATGATTTTCTGAAAAATATAGGGTAGATATAAATTGTCACTTTTCTCAAAGTTGGATACGTAAGGACTTTGAAGTACTAAATGATTCCTTGCTGTTCAAATGTTATATTACACTTTAAAATAGGTGAAATACAAGCTTTTAAGGTGAAACATGTTTATAAAACAAGACAATACTATGTAACAATGACTGTAGTGACCTATAACTAATAGTGTAGTAAAATGGTTGAAAAAAGGAATTGTGCAAACAAGTAAAAATGTATTTTATCAATAATTAATGAATACTAATACCATAGTTTTGTAAACAATAGTAACACGTACTTATTGAATATATATTAAATTATCAATATTTCATTGTTACAGTATATAGATGTCTGGTTAGTTGACTGGCATGTTTGTATATTTAGTTTTCACAAGCATTCACAGTATATACTGTGTGAATATTATACTGTGTTATCTTTGCAAAAATATATCATTTTTATCACAGCAATAAGTTACAGGAAATATGACCAGATATAGTGTTAATTAACATAAAAAAGGTGAATATACCAGTCTTATTCAACAAAAAACATAAGAAAATTCATAACATTTATATAAAACATACATCTAATTTAATTGTTTTTCATTACTACATTTAACACAACAGTTACTTGATAATATTTCACTTTACTGGACATTCTTACATTTTATAAAATGTTTAAGTTAAAATACAGATTTCTAAAAACATTATCTTTTAATTCGTTGAAATGCCAAACCCGAACTGGTATCAAAATACCAGAGAAAGATTAAATAGATTTTCAGAAACTGAAAGTTATGGAGTAAAGCACTTTGCAGGTGTATGAAATCAATCTGTTTGAAATTTACTTGATTTATGTTATTTCTTAAAGTCTATGATAAATCTATTAGAGTTAATTACAAACTAATAACATTTTCTAAATTATACTTATGAAGGATAATGTCTAATTAACAAAACAGAAAACTACCATGTCTTCTTAAATACATTAAGAATAAACAAAAAAATTCAAAACCAGGTGTCTTACATATCATTGTAACAGGAATTTTAGTTTATTTGTTAAGTTTTTTTCATCACTTAAACATGAATTTCAATTACAAAAAGATTATGTAGAGGTCTAATCTATTTTGTGCTTTACTACTCCCACTGTAACAGATTAGTTTTGCCAAATGAATGACTCGTATAGTGTTGGAATGTAAGCAGTTTGTTTGGTTTAAATGTACAGTCCTTTATTCATCACTAATAACCTAAAATACTTTAGATATTTGGATAACATGCGATATACAAGAAAATAAGTAACAAATAAATAACCAGTTAGGCCTCTAAATAATAATGGATAATTGTGACATAATTAGTACTATATCTCAATTAAAAAAAAAGTTATGGTATTCAAATGTATGGCATTTCATTTGTGGCAAACAAGGTCCTTCATGACTGTAAAATCATCAAAGATCAGGTGATGTAAAAATTATATTATACTGAGTGCTAATTTCAGCATAATCAAATGCTTGTGTCACATAGTAATAGTGTCATTATGATATTTGTCAAGTTTATACCATTAATTTGTGGTATCAAGAAAAACAATATAATTTAACTTACTGTATTTTGGGATTGCATGTTACTTGATGGCATGTGTTAAAAAGCATATTTTAATAATATATTCATAAACAGAACATATTTTTTGTAACTTGTCTTCTTACTGAAGTGTTAAATTGTTTTTTGAATACTATATCTTGTTTTACAGTATAGTCAGTACTATTGAAAGTATTGCAATAAAACATATTTAGAAGCTGATGGATGAAGCAATATAACTTTTGCTATGATTTAATTCAAACTGCTGCAATAACATTAAGATGTTTCTTCATGTAACATTCTTGATATTTGACCCTTAAGAGATATATTGTTAAAATAATTTGCCAAAAATGTTGATCTTGCTTTCAAGAAAATGCGAGCTTCATAGTGTAGACTGTAGTTGCCATGCAGATTGAAATTACTGAAATAATATAAATATACTGTATAGCAGCAGTTCCTAAAATGTGGTTTGCAAGAGGTAGCAGAGTGGATTGCTGAACAAGACATAACAAAACATTTTAAAAAATCACTTATAAGAGGAGCACTAAACTTTATTGCAATATATTAGAAGAACAACCCCTTCCCCAATTAATCATGGGAAGTTCAAAAACCCATGCTAATTGCTATATAAGGAAATATGAGCTTGAAAATTCAGTAACTAGAATTAATAATTTAAAGTTACCAGACATCTCACTTTTTAGCCTTTTTTTTTTGTCCTGATAAGTATTATATTTTCCCAGTTTCTATCTGCACCTGATGTGATTTTGACATTTACAGTTTGTCATCATACATGGCTTACTTAAATTTTACTTAAGAGAATCACCTGACACATACAGTCACAGGATACAGTGTTCCCTCTCTCTCTGGTACATTTTCTTAACCTTACCTGTCATAGAGCAGCTACAGGAATTGAGATTTGAAGAGCTGCCCAGCCACAAAAAAGAAAACAAAGTAACATTTTTCTGGTAGCTAGGTTCGAAAAAACTTAGGCATGTTTTTAAATTTTATTCTACCTATCATTATTTTTTTAATCAGATAAGCTTTTAGTTTTAGTTTTAAGTAAATAATTTTGTCTATGGTTTAAAAACGCGATGCAATAAACATGAGATTAGTTAGCAAATGGTAAAAGGTATGTAACTGTAAATTAAAACTGTTTCATAGCTGTTACAATGTCATTCCGTATGTAAGATAGTGAAACTATTCTCGTTTTTCACTCGGGATATCTGGCAACCCTAAGTAGGACTTAAAAATAGAATAAATTTTTCTTTGGAAAGTGATATTCTTATACTTAAAACTCAAAGTTCAAGTTATACTGTTATAGTTGTTATCGACACACCTTCAGGCTAATGAAATATAATAAGACATGATTTTTTAAACTGATTCTGATTACTTGTACTTTTAAAAAATCAGAGCTGTGCGTTATAATTTTCTCCACTTTATGGAACGGCAATCAATTCAATACAGTAAGAGTACTTAGGGTTAACGATACCCGACTCATGCCATCGTTTCTGACCAGCCGTTAGGTCAATCAGCAGAATAAATTTGTTCCGCAATCTACCTCCTAGTCCTACCCTAAAATTTAAAACCAGTTAAAAAGTAATGTAATAGTTGATTTTAACTATCAAATATACAAGTTCAAAATTAAAATAAAGAAAGTTTTATCAAACCTTACCTTATTATTTTGTTTTAAATACAACACTTGATCAATTGGCTATATTTATATCGAAAAAAAAAATTTACAACAATGTACGAAAGATTCTTTTTCTTCACATGTCGGCCATTTAGAAGTAATAATTTCGCCCCCTAGTGAAGTTGGTTTACCTTACTTTTCTCGCGTACCATACATTTTTCGGCTTGGCAAAAGGATCGTAATTTTTGTTAAACTGACGGATGATACTGTGTGATCTCATTTATTTTATGTCATTGAACTCAAAATTTTTGCTTCTTAATCGAAAATCTCTTTCAACAGAAACAAAGCTATATGTTACGAATTAGCTAGTTCTCACATTATATTTTTTTATATTTTACATCATTTTTAGTCTATACTCCAGATCTACAGAATTAGAACGTGTAAATGGATGATACGACAATCTCTGTAAGACTCTGTATATGAAATGTATAAAAATGAATGCAGTACTTAAAGTATGTGTATTATTACAACATAATTAGAAAGTTCTATAATTAATGATAGAAAAGTATTGGTTCATGGGCAAGTTTTAGGAGTAGTTGTCAAACGCGCAAAACCTAGAGTATGTCACACGAAATTAATAATAACTCTAAGGCCTCACTCTTGACAGACATTACATAGATGGCCAGTTAGAATATAGATGAGTGAGGCCTAGAGTGAACAAAAATCTCTTTGACAGTGGTTTTAAATGGTTTATTGCAACAGTTGTAGTCCAGAAATTTTTAACTCTATTTTTGCATGACAAGTGTATTGTGAGATTTTGATATCATGAAACATAAAATGGCCATTTTAAAAATGGTGATCTTATACAAAAAAAAAAAAAGGTTTCAACTATGAATTCGTGTATTGTTCTAACGTAGGCAGGTTATTTTGGATTATTTAGTAAAAATAATGCCAAGGCCAGTCCACATAATTATTACAAATTCCTTTATTTCTTCTTTAACCTTTGCTTCAGGCTACTTCCACTTGTAGATCTGACATCACAAAAAAACGTTTGTTTGTTTGTTTGGAATCAAGTAGATTTGTGCACAATGGGTTATCTGTGCTCTTCTCACCACGGGTATCGAAACCCAGATTCTATAATTGTAAGTCCGCAGACATACCGCTGTGCCACTGGGGGGGGGGGCAAAAATAACGTTTGAACAGAAATTGTGGAACATATTTATCAATGTTAAATTTTCTCTGGCTATTAATCAATAACATGCAATCATGCTAACTAACTCACTGTTTATCATACTAACTGAGTAACTCAATATGATTGTCAATGAAGTAATTCATTCATTGATTCACTGGATACTTCACTGATTAACTAACTCATTGAGTAGCATTTATATCAGTACTCATTTGATATACTTACTACACTGAAACTTCTATATTCCTAACTTTCGTGAAGTTTGTAAATGGCGTCATGACACGCTTTTCGTAAAAATAACCAAGGTATATATATATACCTTGTTATTGAAACCCCATATAGGGTTTTAGAGGACACTGGTCACATAATAATAATAATGTCTTTTTTTCAGTTAATTCGAAGCTATAAAAAATAATGATACTACTTGTACACTCATTGTCATTATAGCACTCTTAGAACATGGCTGTATTGATGAAATTTATTTCCTTTAAAGGAAATTGCTAAGATTTAATGAGGCAGTGCCCGAGTGACTATGTGGCATCAAATTTGTGAGATAAGCCAACAGAGTCATTGGATTGACCCCATATCTCTGAAGCTATACAGTGATCTCTCTTTAGTTCAGGCATCTTCAATTTTGATTATCAAATCTGGGTGTATTTTCATATAAACAGATATTCACAATGGGAATTTTTTAAATAATCCATATATTTGTGTCCTGAATTCAAACACCCATTTTTTATGGTGGCCGGACAGTTCGCTGCTGAACATTTTGCTACCGGTCTTTTCGTTACTAGGGTATTTTGCTACCTGATAATTTTATGTCATAATCTCCATTACATATCTTATTTAAGATAATAAAATAAAAATATTTCGTCAGTATTAGTTCATTAGACAAACAATCCAGTCAGTAAAATGTTTCTTCAATATCCGAGAAAAACTCCTTCAAAATAAAAAAGGCTCTTATGTTGTAAAACATTTTATTTAAAATGATGAAAGATCTGAACTTTTTAAAAATGATTCAGGCTTTCCTCGAATAGTTGTCCAGTCACTGCCTTGAATAGTTGTCGAGCCATAATGAGTTATTTATACACAGCTGGAACAGGTAGCGAAATACCATAGTAGTGAAAAGACCGGTAGCGAAATGTTCAGTAGCGAACTGTCCTAGAATCATTTCTTATAACAAATATGCATTTCCTATGGATACATAATTCAATAGTCCGTACAAGACTCCAGAAAAGTAGGGGTCGATCAGAAACTGGAAATAAGGTGATAATTACTGACCACAAAACAACTGCTCTTATTAGAGTATATCAGTTTACCAACACTTTTCCGAGAACGATCTTCTCTCGCACTGGGTACCGGTGTATGACAGATTTTCTAAGATTGATCTTCATAGTAGGAATGTACATATAAACTTTAACAGATATGGTGGTGTCATCAGAGTGATTTATGCTACTATCATGCCAAGTTACAATATTCCAAAACGAAGATACATAAAAGTATCAGCATCATTAAAACATAATTTTTGTTTATAGAATATAACAAATCCAAGTGCAAGCTCTGACACTATCAGTGAATGTCCACGAGGCTTTACAAATGGTAAATTTCGTCTGATCCAGTGTTAATACATAAATTATTGAAATATGCTTAAACTATGTCATAGTTCTGTCTCAGCACAAACAGGGTGAAACTATTGCGATGTTAGATGTCATTAATAAGATTGTTTCTGGAATCCATAACTTAATCTCGAGTAGTAATGATGCTAACTCTGATGATGAATGGCCCAACATCGACTCAACAAAACCAAATTGTCAGGTCAAGTCATCATTTTCATTGTGTCTCTTCAAGAGTTTGTTGAAAATGATTCTAACATCGAAAATTATACACAAGTTAAGCCAGTCTGTTCGAATAAAGAACTAACTATCTACCTTTAAAGATATAATTTCGTGGTTCAAACAAAACAATGGTTTGTGTGATGATGATGACGTAATACTTTATATACTTAAAGCTGCTGAGAATTTTCAAAATCTGACCGTGATTACATCCTTCTTTGAAAAGTGAATTGTTGTGTTATTAATCAATATTCTGTATTTTTTATTATATAAGTAAGTCATTAATTTGGACAAAATTATATTTTATGTAAATATAATGAAATGATGCTTTGATTATTTAATATAATTGTTACATGACAATGTACAGAATAATAAGCTGATGGGCTTATTGTACATACAGCTATTATTTTTTTTTATCTCTTGCATGTCCACTTTTACTAGTTTGCATCCTTACACTTACTGACTGATAATGTATGTTATTAATAGTGTCCATTGTATTAAAAGTGATTGATTCAACTATCCTAGTGTCTTGATTATCTGTATAAATTAGCTAATTACAAATATGTTTGTATTAAACGTGTTCACTATAATTCCGAATATACTATGTGTATTTTCACAAAATTTAAAAAGCTTTTAGTAAACACTGTATATAAAAAACACATTTTTGTAAAAGTATTTCTACTAAAGATTTGTGAATTTTCAAAGCCTTTACTGGATCAATCTGTGTGAAAGGTCACATTTGTGCTAAAAGTAACAATACTTATCTTTCTCTTAGAGTTTCATATTTAATTTATATAACATCTAGAGCGTTCTAACTGAATACCATAAGTTTTATCGGTAGGTGTGAGCACATCTGCCAGCATCACCGAGTGATCATGCCACAACCCATGATGGGACAAGTCACCAGGTCCCTCTGGACTTCCATCTTCACCTCAATGAAGGATGTAAACAACAGGAAAGAGTCTGCTGCTTGAGTCCTTGTCAAGCAAATCTCTTTATCCATGGGCTCGTTGATGGTGAATGTTCATTTGGCACTCCCTGCCTCCTTGACGACTTTAAGTCTATCATTGTAAATAACATCCTTGGCGTCCTGAAGCAGCTGCGAGGCTTCATAGTTTAAAGAGCAAAACTCCAAAGTCAAATATGAAAGGTTGAGCTAGTTACAACCACTTAAAAGTTCAGCCATTTGCATAGGTCAATGGAGGAATTGTAACCACCTCTCTAGTGCTCCAAGGAAGTCGGCACAGTGGTTGCTTTATCAAACATACATTGGTTGCATGTATGTGATGCTGAGTCACTGTTGTTGAAACCAATAAGTTATTCAGACCCACAAACACATCAGCATATTCACTCAACAAGTCACTGAGTTGCTTTTGCTGCATTGAGTCTAGATTACTTACACAATCATCAACTAATGCCATCAGGTGTGTTTGCAGTGTAGTATATGCTCTCAGCCACAGTGTGACAAAATCATCCCTAATATCACCATCAGCCTCAGTTACTTCTATCTCACTTACTATGCTGATGGCTATTCCAGCATCCAGCTGGATAGTTGATCATCCATAATTACAGAATAACACTGGGATGTCACCTCTTATTGGGTAGATCACTACCTGAGCTAATGTTCTCTGTCTTATGGAGAGTAAACAGTTTATTTCAAGTGTGGCTTTTATCACCTCATTACACGACACCAACACATTATACTGTGTCCCAATTAAACTATGGAATACCATTTGAGTCCATGGAGGTACTATTATTCACTACTCTATGTGCACTCAAGTGGTCATCTGCTTCTGGGCTCGATCTGAGTAGCATTGAATGACTCTTTACTATGGAACATCAGCCAACCTATTCCACAGGCAAAAGTGATGGATAGATTCCACTGCAGGTCCATCCCAAAAATGACCATTTCAGATCAAATACCCGAGATGACTATCTTTGTTTTGTAGACAACACCTTCCAGACTGAGCCAGAGATTTGTCTTTCCTTTAACATCTAATCTATTGCCATTCACCAGAACAAAGTCAATGTCTACTGGAGGGTTTGAAAAATTGCAAGATTCACTAGGGTTCTTACTGCTCCTGTCTATCAAGAACTGTCTGTCACCCTTATTGGCACATATCCAGCTTCACTCATCCTTGATAGAGCTGGACTGATCACTCAACTCTTTAGTCTGTTATGCCCCCCCCCCCCAAAGCCAGTGGCCAAACTCTGCTTGAGCCCGGGTGAATGTACCACAATATCTTCTCCATGTTGCTGGTCTGCCTGGACCTGTTGATCTGTTCTCTTTTTTGCCAATTGTCGAAATAAATGGATTTTACTATATTCTAATAGTATAAATATATACTATTGTT
>NW_013667931.1:189663-190983 GCF_000517525.1 Limulus polyphemus
AGAGACAGATAATCGAGTCAATTCGTAAGTTAAGTGCGTGAATCGTTGTGAATTATAGCCTGTGTTTTAGTGAAAGTGACTGTGGAAATTAAGTGTATTGCAAAGTTGTATTGAGAAAGAATAAACTAATTTTATTTAAGAAAGGACTTGTATCGCTGAAGTTCTTTGAAAAGAAAAGAAATTTTACAGGAATTACCAAACGAACAGAGATGTAACAAACTGGTGTCAGAGATTGGGACTAAAAAACAAAATAAGTTGGAAACGAGAAGTGGCAAATCAAACTACAGCTTAGCAGATTTGATGGTAGCAATACAAAAACAGCAAAAGAAACAAGAAGATTGATTACAGCAGTTGTTGGAGGAAAAAGAAAAGAAACAAGAAGAGAGACACCAGCAGTGGCAAGAAAACCTGCAACAATGGCAGCTTGAACACCAGTTGTTGGAGGAAAAAGAAAAGAAACAAGAAGAACGAGAAAAGAAACAAGAAGAGAAATTACAACAGTTGTTGGAGGAAAAAGAAAATAAACAAGAAGAGAGATTACAGTAGTTGTTGGAGGAAAAAGAAAAGAAACAAGAAGAGAGATTACAGCAGTTGTTGGAGGAAAAAGAAAAGAAACAAGAAGAGAGACTACAACAGTGGTTGGAGGAGAAAGAAAATAAACAAGAAGAAATACTACAGCAGTGGTTGATGAGAAAGAAAATGAATAAGAAGAACGAGAAAAGAAACAAGAAGAAAGTCTCTAACAATTGAGAGAAAGCCAGCATACACAAATGGAAAACATTAGTAAATTTCAAAGTGAATTAAATATATTAAAGGACGATTTACTGTCCTTTATACAGGGAGGATATATTAACCATGGACCTAATCAGCCCCAGACAACGGGAAGCCCCATCCAGACCCCGCAGCTAAACCCTAATGCAGACATCTTCAGTCCTGCCAGAAGTCACATTCCAGACATGAGTGTCAGCAATAGAGGTGATCTAGTATGAATGAAGCCACAGGAATTCGATGGGAAGGCACCATGGGAAGCATATAGAGCACAATTTGAGCTACTGGCAGAAATGAATGGATGGACAGAGGAGCAGAAAGCAGTGTACCTGGCAATGAGCCAGAAGGGACAACCACTGGAAATACTTGGACAGTTGTCAGCAGACGACAGGTATGGAACCCAAAATTAGTCGGAAGTCTTCAGGGCTAGGTTTAGGACGAGAGTCCGTGCTAAAGGGGAGAGCCTGCAAGAGCTGGCACAGGACTTGGAAAGTATGCCACACAAGGCCTACCCAACTGCACCACCTGATCTCCTCAAGTTGTTGCTGAGAG
>NW_013667932.1:0-1591 GCF_000517525.1 Limulus polyphemus
AGATAGGGTAGGCTGGTATATAAAAGAGGGGAAGGTGATGTGTTTATAGACAGTGAGTAATTGATCTGCAGTCAGAAGCATTATTGAGCACGTTCTTTGTTATAGCGTTTGTTTAGCGCGATTGTTGAAGTTGAGTGTATCGGTAAAGTTGTATTCGGAAAGAATAAACCAGTTTTATTAATTAAAGAACTTGTGTCGCTAAAGTCTTGTCGGAACGAAGTTACGGAAAGTTAATTAACAAACGGAGACGTAACAATATCTTGATATTGAATAAAAAATATAAAATCGGACTGGCAGTATTTTGATAATATGAAAACATATAAGATATTTCCTATATTAATTACTAATTACTTGTTTTGTTGGTAAGCCTTACGTTACACAATAGGATATCTATTTTCTGTCTACAGCGGGCATCGAAACCCAATTTTTATTGTTTTAAGTTTCAAGACTTACTGTTAAGCCGCTGGGGGTCTAGCCTTTAACTAAGACTAACTTTCACCTTTTTAAATTTTATTGTTAAAACGTTTTGATATTACACTGGTGGTAATGTATTATATAATAAAAGTACGATAGAGGGCGTGAAGTATCATAGCAACCAATTCGTTGTTATAACCCTGCACTTTGTAAGCTATATTGAATTCACAATTTTACTCTTGACATTGACAGTTTGAAAATATGTGAAAATATTATATCTGTGATACTTCATATACAAAGCTTTATGTGGTTACAAGTTTTTGTATGGAATATTGATAAAAATGGCACCAGGAAGCAAAGGTAAAAACAGTAAAAAGAAGCCCCGCTTAACGTCAAACTCAAAGACAGAGGAAAAGCCATCAGATCAAGGTGATATATGACGATTGAACTTTCATCATTTAATTTGGTCATTAAACTGAAAGTTCTTAATAAAAGTTCTATATATGTATATACTAAATTCGTCGGTAATATAACTATAGTGTGAAATTTTCTATTCAAATTTAGGATTAATCTTATTAATAATACTGCTATTCCTTGCAATGTTTGCATTGTTGGGAATGGCTTCTTGTAGTCTTAATCATTGAGCTGCGTTGGTTTGCACAATATGTACGCAAGGGGGAGTCGCCTGAACCCCTTATTTTTGGTTCTGGTATTTCCCTAATAGTAATATAACTATGCTGTAAAGAACTTACTTCACTAAATGTGAATTTATGAATACTGCAAACAAATCTAATATTATTGTTAGCATGATATGAGGCAGTCAACAACAAGCCCAACGTGCAAATACAGAATATAGTTTCGTGGAGGAATACTTTAAAAATGTGAATTTAGAAATATTGCAAACAAATCTAATATTATTGTTAGTATGATATGAGGCAGTTGTTACGACAGCAGAAGTCACGTGACGCTAGTAACACGTCATGAGCTTCTAGAAAATTCATGTCCCTTCGTGAAGCCTCGAGTGTTTACTAGATATACGGTATTCTTGTATATAAGACCACCAAGAAGTGACGGCAACAATCGGAATTGAATTGCAGACAGAGATACAGACGACAATTGAGCCAAGCGCGTGAATCGTTCGTTCATTGTGAAATATAGCATTTGTTTAAGTAATAGC
>NW_013667932.1:2591-5595 GCF_000517525.1 Limulus polyphemus
GTACAATACTTTACTGTAATAAAACATACATATTTTTGTTAACTTTAAGTCTAACTCCCCATGCAATGTTACAACAGAATGATGATTTGTTGATTTTTCGTTGGATATTTATTGATTTTATATAAACAACCATGCAACTGTTTAATCTATATTTCATGAAAAATTGCTTCCAGTTTAATCTAATAATACCTATTTTATACTAATTTTCTTTCATGCCTGCAGATCCCCATGGTATTAGCATGTTTTGCATGCTAATTGTGCTTTACACAATATTTGTTGGCTTTTGCTCTCACAAATTAGAACCCCCTTTCAAAACTTCTGTGTATGGGTCTGATGTCATCATTGCCTGTAGCTATTACAACTGAAACTGTGGCAGTAATTATCATCAACTTTAATACTACTAATACACAGTATTTTATTTAATAAAGTAGAAAATGAAAAATTGAAGTTCTTCAGTCAATTCTGTAAAATAAAAAGTAACATTAAAAGGAGGCACAATGTATAAGTACTGTTTTGTTTGTGGAAATAATAGTCCTTTGTTTATGAAAAATAACAGTCCTTTGTATATGGAAATAATAGTCCTTTGTATATGGAAATAATAGTCCTTTAGTTATGGAAATAATGGTCCTTTGTATATGGAAATAATAGTCCTTTGGTTATGGAAATAATAGTCCTTTGTATACGGAAATAATAGTCATTTGTTTATGGAAATAATAGTACTTTGTTTTATTCAGTTTATTATGATATATCTTAAAGTTTTAATAAATGTATAAAAAGTTATGATTTATACATGTAGATATTTAATATGTTTGATAAACTCTGAAAATAGTAATAAATCAATGTGGTAATGTTTTTGAGTTTATAGGTATAAATCAGTAATTAATATTCTAGTATATAGGCTAAATTTATCATTTTTTAGGTATATATTATTAAGAATTTCCAATATAAAGTAAGCTAGCTCAGAACTAATATAAAGGGCAACTTATATTAAAGAAGACAAACAGACTAACTTGAAATACTTAATGTTGTTAGGTTTTTTTTTTTTAGAGCAAAGCCATATTGGGCTATCTGCTCTGCCCACCACAGGGAATCAAACCCCAGATTTTAGTGTCATAAGTCCAGGAACTTACTGCTGTCTCATTAATATGCCACAAAACAAACCTATAATGATTATAATCCATTGGTTCATCAGTAAGGTATCGTTGTTCTTTAGAATATTTTTGCTTTTAAGTCCCATAGTGTCTCATGAGGTTCAGCCAAGGAAGTTTAGATTAGTCCTAAAACTACATATCGTCATCATACAGTGTAAAATAACCTTCATAAGCATGATTCAAAACAATTATAAAAAAGTTTTATTAACCATTGTAACCAATAAAACTTCATTAATAGGCTTTTATTTACAAAGTTTGCTATTTGTTTGTTAATTAGATCTACACAGTTTGTAAGGTATCAAATGACCACATTTCTACATACCAGGGTAAGAGAAAAAGATAAAAATTTATAAATCACAGCACAAGGTATACAAATTTCAGAAATTAATAATTAATAAATTAGTGCTTGACCAGGACTTTTTATAACTAAATATCTCACTTCCAGACATAGAAGTATTCAAATAAAAAAACATTATTGTTCACATCAAATTATACAATATAACTGATATTTATTATAGCAACAAATTAGAGAAAAAAGAATCAGAAGAAAAAAACACTTAATTCATAAGATTACAGGGAAAAATTATCAATATTCAACACTTCTCAAAAATAACATCAGTCACAAATAATAATCAAGCATCTTCAGTAAAATGTCATCACTTTTAATAGTCAACAAAAATACTGTACACATCACACAGCCTAACTTATTTTTCAAGGCTTGTTTAACTTTAGATAAGGTTCTTTTATTTCCTTACTAGACCATGAGATTACATATCACATGACTAACAAATTACCATTTGTTTTACATAAGCATACATAAACTCATTTGATATTTAATATACACCAAGAAACAGGTGAGCTAGTGTTTTTTAAGGTAAATATAACTTAACTTAGTGATAGAAGGAAAAATGACATAAATGACAAACAAAACCATAACTAAAATAAAATAGAAATAGCTAACTCGCAAGTTTTCCATGACATGAAATATTAATATACTTGTGTGATATTCCAAGTCTTGGAACATATGAGTGGCTCAGTCAGTCTCCTGGTTATGGCATTAAGAGGCTTAAGGACCTAGCATGCTTAGTAACTAAGTGTTGTGATATGTCATCATTTAAATGAAATAGATAGGTATGGAAATGAAGCCAAACAAGACAATTTCCAAAAGTCAAACTACTTGAGCTTGGTTCAAAATGAATCAAAACAATGACAAAATAAAATACATTTACTTAATAGACACTAAAAATGTTCTAAATAAAATGGTATTTCTAATCAAACTAAGTCTGAGTTATTGGTTGAAAGATTAAGAGTAGTGTTAGTGGCTAGAACAGTAAATCTGATGAAGAATGAATACTTGGATGAGACTTCACAGCATGTTTTGACATTTTTTGAAGATAGAACTGAATCTGACTAAAAGTGACAAAAACATTTCCACAAGCTACATTCACTCTATAGCTGAGCAATCACAAAAATCACATGATAGGTATCTAAAAGTATATCTACTCCATGTAACTATTTACAAAATAACCTCAAACTTATGATGTTATTGAAGACAGCATTACCATGTTGCAAAACACCAGATAAGATCTTTGACTAACTCATGCCATGAAGATTACAGAATAATACTGTTATGTCTCTGTTTGTTAATTAACTTTCCGTAACTTCGTTCTGAAGAAACTTTAGCGACACAAGTCCTTACTTAATAAAACTGGTTTATTCTTTCCGAATATAACTTTACGATACACTTAATTTTAACAATCTCGCTATAACAACGAACGTTAACTTCAACAATACGTCTCTCTCTGACTGCAGTTCAATTACTCATTACCTACACACACTATTACATCACTCTG
>NW_013667932.1:6116-18365 GCF_000517525.1 Limulus polyphemus
CATTCGCCAAGGTACAGGATAGTTCTAGAAACATGGCGTCACACTAGTCGTGACCTCGCTGACGCAACAATACTTAGGGTTCAATTACCATGTGACTTTGTTTGAATTTGCCAGGTTCAGACTAGAATTTTAATAAATGTGAAATTTTGTAACTATATTGAAAATGTATGCTGTAAGAGGGCTGGATATGTGATATCTGCATACCACATTTGTTGCATGTTTGCAACAGTACACATTTAGATAGGTGTTACAAAATATTTTCCAAAGGTGCAGGTTGATGGTCCAAAAAGTACTCAAAGCACAGTTTCTTGGAGCTACAACAACATGGCAGTTGTCTTACAAAGTCATATTCATAGATCAAGCATTACAATCTGTTATTATGATATAAATTTGTTAACCTCAAATGTATGTAACTATGAAGTGTACAGTACTTTAATAACTTGTATTTTTTAATAGACTTAGATCATTGATGTAAGAGTATGAGAAACTTTTAAATAAATTCTAAGAATGAATGTAGACTAATAAAAAATGTACTTTGACACTCAATTAAATTTTTCTTTGTTGTGCAGTTTCTCGACAGCAAGGTTCCAATGCTAGTGTCCACATAATTCCATTAGGAATTAAGCCAATGGTGTTGACAAGTCAAACACAAAATCTCTTTTCCTGTGTGGTAGGAACAGATGTGTCTGAAAATCAGCGAAAAATATTTTTGCAGAAATCATATGTTATTGAAGACATGAAGAAAAGAGCAGCAGTATCTGATTTTCATCCAGCTAAACAGGAAATTCTGGTAATAATCTAAGGCTCATATTTTCTCCCATTTGTAATTGTTAAGAAACATAATGTAATGCATTTAATTTAGAGTAGTTTATAGTAGAAAACAAATATTTGTTATGTCAAAAGAGATATGGTGTTACTATGGAGGATAAGTTTTATGTATAATTTAAATGTAAGACAGGAAACTTCTGCTAAGTTGTAAATGCTTAAAAGATATTATGATAATTTATTTCTAAACTTTCACACATATAAAATGAAATATGTTGTTATTGATGTAATTTAGGCTTTATGCAAGCTATTCACAATAGAGGAAAAATAATATGCTAAAAAGTTAAATACAGAAAGGCTATATTAGGATTGAAAACAAATTTAAACAACTCCCACCTAAATTCACAGGATTTTACGTGAATTGCACTACTGCATAATGAAGTCATCATGCAGCAAAACCCCTCCATTAAAGAGAGGGTGACACACCTCCACGTGTAATATCTATCTACCCACCCACAATGCACTTGCACACTTAAATCTTCAATCTATTCTTTGGCACTGAATACTACAGACACGTTTTCATTACTTCAGTTTACTAAGCTTTGCACAGTTAATGTAACTTAGTTTTTGTTTTCTTTCTCACAATCAACTGACGTGTCAATGTGATTTACACTTGTGTGAGTAAGGAAATTACCCACACAGTTTATATATTGACCATGGCTTCTAGCTGCTCATTGATTGAATAAGACGTGATGGCTACTGTTAATTGTTTTGGGATCCATTATGCGGCTTGGAGCTTCAGCTCCTGTCCCTTCTTCAGGTATCCCTTCCTCAAAATTTGAGGGGAGAATGGGAAGATGACTTTGATTACCTATTCCCCCTCCTAGTTTTGTTTTGAGAACATCACTTCCAGTAGGAGAATGGGAGATGATTTTGATTGCCTATTTCCCCTCCTAGTTTTGTTTTGAGAATATCACTTCCAATAGGAGAATGGGAGAGGATTTTGATTGCCTATTTCCCCTCCTGGTTTTGCTTTGAAAACATCACTTCCAGTAGGAGAATGGGAAGATGATTTTGATTGCCTATTTCCCCTCCTGGTTTTGCTTTAGTGTTCAAGGTATTGGTGTTCACGCTGATTCAGTTTTTGACCAACATAATTTCCTCAATCTCATGATTTACATGTTTATGTTATTTTTGTGTCATGGCTTACAACCTTTCTCACTTCTCATTTCCTAAACCTTAGAATCTATTTTGCCTGTTTGAGGGGTGGACTAATTATTGTTTGTCTCACTTTCAATGCCTAATTTTCTTGTCTTCATCTGTCCCTTACTACCCTCTTTCATTACCTTTCCTCACTGCATTTTATGACTGTGGCACTTCACCATGTCCCTGATAAATTTTTGAGTGATTCGTATTCCCTCCTCTTCTCTACCAAGGCCCATTCCACTTCTTCATCCCTTTCCCTACTCACTTAGTTCACTATCTTCACCATCTGGCTGTTTTGTTGCCTGAAGGTTACCAACTGCCTCCAATCACCATTCTCCAGTCTACCCACCATCTATAGATGGGTGACTGCATTTACTTTTCTTTTACAGCCCCCCTTCCATCAATTATAGGATCTTGCCAGGTGGTTGGTGGTGCCTCCCATGATATACTTACCCAAAATCCGCATTGAGCCAAGATAACAGAAAGTATTCATACCATACACCCTCGCTCTGCATGTGCCCACTATGACATGGGGTGTTTTGTAAGGCCACAATTGGACTCTTACACTGGGCTGGAATATATTTGAGTACCAATATCATGGGAAGTTGGTTGGTGGTGATATTGTCAGTGTAGAGCAGATCACCCCTCATATACACCACACATGCCATATTTGAGTACCAATATAATGGGAAGTTGGGTGGTGTTGATACTGTCTGTGTAGAGCAGATCACCACTCATTTACACCACACATGCCACATTTGCCCTCCTCCAACAACCTGAATCTGTTAAGTTGAGCAGAGCATGCACTCTGATGCTGTACCCTCGTCCTGCAGTCAGAGTGTCCAGTAGAATTGAGGCAAACACACAATATGACACAGTGCCCCTCCTGCAACTAATATTTGTTCTGTAGAGTTGAGCATGTACTCCACAAATGTGCTTTCCTTCTGTAGACAGTGTTTTTTCAGTTGAGCACTCACTATATGTAACCATATTGAGTTGATGTGTACACACTATCTCTGAATTCCAGTGGCATGAATACTGTATCCTCTTCCTTCATCTGGAGTCTGTGCCTTAGAGTTGTGGTGAACACACAGGGTAGGGTCTGAACACATCCGAAACACACTACTACACATACTAGCTCTTCAACCATTTGTGTGCAGGTACTTAGATGGTACGATCTTATTTTATACATACCTATGACACAAGGGGCTCTTTTGTCTCTTACTCCTTTACCTTCCACGCAAAGAGTATACCCTGGATTAGATGAATTGTAGTCTCCCATGGCTGTGCTTCTATGGAACCTCTGCCATTGGGTGTCACACTTCACAGGCTTCATTTGGGTACTTTCTGAAGGGAACTTATCTAGGTACAACTCACAGAGACCCCTCCACCACATCAAGATGGGATTCTAGCTTAACTTGTGCAGAGGTGAGGTACCATCTCTGAAGTAAGTATTTTTCCTTGCCTTAAAATATATTTCCCATAGTTGCTCACGTCTTCACACACTCCCACCCATTCTCCCCACTTCTGGTGCACCTTTGTTCCTTGCCTTGTCAAAGAATGAAGATTCACTTGTGTAAGGGCATAAGGGGAGTTATTGTGCGTGGAGGTGTGTTGCCCTTCTATTGGTGGAGGGGTTTTGCTGCATGATGGCATCATCATGTAGTAGTGCAAATCATGAATTTAAGTGGGAGTTGCTTATGGGAGGGCTAATGGTATGAAAATTGTGAAGTCAGACAAGTGAGGAAGATAGCTTAACTGCTTAAAGAGATGACTGTCTATTTGAAATACATTTTCTGATCACGAATATGTTAACATTGGCAAGCTTTTAGTAAACATTACAAGTCAGTTGTACACAAAAAGGAGATTTTTATTAATTATTTTTGCTAAAGATTTGTCTGAATTTCCAAATTCTTTACTGATTCAGTCTGAGTAAAAGTGATTCCCTTGTTAATAATAAAAATACTTGTTTTCATATTACAGTTTTCATAGCTGCTAAAACCTCCTAAATGAGTATCATAAGTTTTTCCACATGTTTTTCCTTTTAATTTTATGGTTTTATTGCTGTACTTTCTACCCTCTGGAGTAGTAATCCTTGTGTCAAAAGCAATAAATGACAGCAGAAACCCATTACCTGTTTCCTAAAGAACTAATGTAAATTCCATGTGATTCCTGAGTGCAATAATTGACAGAGTGCTTGTGCTCCTAAGCTTATGAAATTTTAGCATAACATAATGTTTTGGGACAACAAGGGATCTATTGGTCCATCTCAGCTGTCCCATTCCCAAAATTAATCTGAAACTATTAAATAAATAAAAATCTTAAAGCCATTCCTTATCATTCATATAGTTATCAAACTATCTATTAAACTCACTTAAATTTATTGCCTACACAGCATCTGAAAGCAACCCATTCCAAAGGCCATCAACTCTGTTAGAAAATTATAACTATCTTAGGTGAAGGTGACTCCAACCCTGCCAGAATTTATATTTGTGTCCCCTTGTCCTACTGTTCTCACCATTAAGTATGAAAAAAGATGATGCATCAGTACCTTCAATTCCCTTAACAATCTTAAACACCTCAATTACATCCACTCTAACTCTTCTTTTTTCAAGAGAAAACCATTTGAAAGATCTCAACCTCTCCATCCCAGGCACCATTCTATTAGCCCCCCTCCTCTGAACCCTTTCCAACAATTCAATGTTTTTCCTAAGGTAAGGAGCCCAAGACTGAACACAGTATTCCAAGGGTAGCCTAACCAGTGACCTATACAATGAAATTATAACCTCTTTAGACTTGTATTCAAAATTTCTGTAGATACAACCTAAAATCCTATTTGCCCTACCACTAGCAACAGCACACTGCTTGGATGGCTTAAAAGACTTATCAACCACTACAACAAGATCCTTTTCTTTCATAACACTGTTAAGGTTATTCTTATCCAAATTATACTTATAATTCAAATTATGATAACCCACATGCACTATTTTACAGTTATTATAATTAAAACCCATCTGCTATTTATTCGCCAAACTCACTAAATAATCTAAATCTTTTTGTAAATCAGCATCCTCCTCACAGCCAGCAACATCCAAACCCTTAATATAATCTGCAAATGTAAGTAATTTATTGACTATTCCTTCATCTATGTCATTAGTGTAAGTCTAAAATAGCAAAGGTTCTAAGACTGAGCCCTGAGGTACCCCACTTGTGACATTAATCCAATTTGACTGAAATCCATTTATAACAACTCTGCTTTCTTACATCCAGCCACTCTTCTATCCAGTTTGCTAACTTATCCCTTCAACTTATACAGATAATTTTTTTTACAAGCCTTTTATGTGGCACCTTGTCAAATACTTTTTGAAAATCCAGATCTACATCTTTACCCTCATCTACTTAAGCAGTAACCTTTTCAAAGAATGTCAAAAGATTTGTAAGGCAAGGTGTTGACTATCCAATACAAGTCTAAACTTTGTTAAATAACTTTGCAAAGCATCTTTTTTTCAGACTTTTCAAAACTTTTCCCATAACTGATGTAAGACTAATAGGCCTATAATTACTGGAATCATTTTTATCACCTATCTTCAGAAGAGTAGTGATGTTAGCTAACTTCCAATCCTCTGGTACCTGCCCAGTATTCAAGGACTGAAATAAAAGTACCATTTTTATTTTACTGAAGTTTTGTTAGACTAAGCTGAGAAGTTTCTAATTTTTACATTTTAGTTACTTTGTTTAAAATATATATAGTAATAAATAGAATATACACATAAAAACAAGGATTTGTAGTTCTTACTGCATACTCAAGCTCTTTTGCACACAAGTAAAATTTTAGAAGCTTTTCTTTAAGCCTCAGTGAGTGTCACAAATTTGGGTATTCAGAAAATATTTTCTGTAGCTTTCAAATTTATATTTTAGAACATAAAAAATGTATTAGTCACTAGACTAGAATGTTCCAAAACTACTACAATTATGGTCCAAGGTTTATGCCACTATACTTCTGGACATGCCTTTTCAGCTGTTGGCACATTATAAAAGTGATAGTCAATTCCCTTATTTTATTATTTGGACAAAGCACTTGTGGTGAAGGGGTGATTCTGAAACACACTTACCTCCTTTCACACTTATAGCTATTACTCGACGACCAAGATTTCTTCCATTGCCCATCTAACCATTGCTCTGATTTTTTCTCGCTTGCTCCAGTCTTTTATACCCCACTTAATTGCCCTTGGCAATATCTGTCTCATTACACTCCACCTACATCAATGGGCCCTCTATCCTGGTTGTGTATATAAGTACCTCATCAGATAATGTTATCACATTTTCTTCGCAAAGCATTTACTAACAGGTTTCTGTGTTCTACAATTGTTGGAGATACTTTGAGTGTTCTTAGTGCTGCCTAGTTGGATTTCATAAAAAAATTAAATTCTATATATTTTTTTGATTGGCTAGCCGGTTTGTGGTATGAATTCGCAGATTATTATTTCTGGCAAGGAGGCAAATCGGGTCTCTCCTGTCTCACCTCTGATATCTAGTGTCACCCAACAATTTGGGGTGAGGGAGCCAACATTTGGTTGAAACTGTCATTAATTTTATTCATAATTAGATGGAGACATATATTCGGCTCCGTGGTGTTCCTTTGGGGTCTTTGAAGCTGCAATTGAGGGTGATCCTCGACATTCTGTAAATAATTTAGATTTGCTTTTTTCCTGTGCTTTCTTTTTGTCTGTTGGCCATTCAATTCCCCTGTGGGAGAGTGCTGAGTTTTTGAGCTTGCAGTACTGTAATCTGGGGTTGAATTCCATATAGTGGACACAGCAAATAGCCCAACGTTGCTTTGCTGTCACAAAACAACTTACCTGACAAACAGTCAACATTAATCAACTCAGTCTTTAAATGAAATACTAAACAAAAAGGAGGTCACTTTGGGATAAGCTGCCTTTAATTCGTTTTTTCAGTTGCTTCATTGAGTGTGTGACATTTTGGGTCTTTCCCCACTTGCTTTTGAGCCTGCTCCTTACTTGGGGGCTGCAAGGTCTAGGAGCTAATATTTAGCTTTATCTCCTTCCATGGACATTGTGGTTCATCCAAGGAGGTTTACTTATCACTTCAGGAAGGAAACCTGGCAGTCGAGTAAAGCTATAAGTGTGAGAAGAGGTAAGTATTATTGGAAATACATTTTTGATTTAAGAAAATGATAATTTCTAACTGGCTGCCTTCCTTCTTGTTAGTAGTTCAAAATTAGGAACAGTTATCCCTGAATCATAGGGGTCTTTCTCAAAACAATTTAGCCCACGTATGCATAAGGTAATGTTCATGTTGAAAGTTCAAATTTCTTTATTAATGTGTTTTACTAACTATCAATTCATTGTATGTGTATTGTTATTTATTTGAAAAGATCAATTCAGATTTTTATATATGTAGTTAAGAAACACTGACAGAAAAAAGTTTCAAGATATTTCAAACTTTTATAAGTAATGTTCAAATTAAAAAAGTCATACTTTTAATAAATGGTAACTTTGGGGGAAGAAAGAAAAGGTAATAATGTTTTTGTCTTCTCAGAATTATCCAGAACATGAAATATTGCTAGTGTATGATCCTGAGTTTCGATATGGAGAACAGTTCTACATGTGTTTAACCCCAGAGAGTAAGGAACTAATACTAAAGGAGCTAGATGTGCTAAGTATAAAAAAGGTATGTTAACCTCTTTCATTAATAGGTGCCAAAATGACTAGAAATGTGGGTGAGTGAACCATGTGGGGCCCAGCTCATGTTTTCTTTGCTTAAATATACCATTAAATTGAGATATAGTATGCCCTGGAATGTTAGTGTCTGAATTAGATTTGATAATACTATCTTTTAACCATACAAATATACATTTAATATAGAAATTTATTTTGTTTGTAAACATAAACACTTCATTCTTATTTATGTGGTTTCTTCTTTCACTTGGCACATTGTCAATAATTTGTCAAAGATTAGCACATGTCACAGATGATTTGAATTGGACAGGTTATACTGTAAGGTACGTTACTTACACTTCCATACCACATATGTGTATAAGAATTTTCAGTAGTTAGTTTTTGTCTTTGTATATTGTTTGAGAAGCAAATATTCTGATACGATATATAACCTCCTCTCACAAAAGCTTTCTCGACTTATACTGCTCTCTATTGATGGAAATTTTTGCTCAACACTAGCCTTGATACTCCCACTTATTTCTTCATACTAATATGTAAATGATTATGCAGCAACCTTCCACCAATAGGAGTGCAACACTACCCTTATTGTAACTAGCATCCTCTCTAATCTTGCAGCTGTTAATCACTTCTCAATTAGCAGTCTTATTGAATAGATGTGTTTTCACTCGCTGTTTGACTCACTTATACGCAAGTTTTACTTTCTTAAGTTTCTACTTTAATTACTTTTTCTTTACAGATTTCATTCTCTTTTGTGGAGAGTTGCGAATTATTTTATATACCTTCTCTCCTATTTCAATTTCATGAGTTATACACTTGCAGTTTCAAGTGATCATGGTTACATCTGCCGACCACGTACAATGGGTTAGACCATGTTTCTCAACCTGCGAAGTCACAGCTCTGGTCTTTTGAGAGTTGATCAATTTCATGAGTTATACACTTGCAGTTTCAAGTGATCATGGATACATCTGCTGACCATGTACAATGGGTTAGACCATGTTTCTCAACCTGCAAAGTCACAGCTCTGGTTTTTCGAGAGTTGATGAATTTCATGCAATAAACAAAACAAACTGTTGATTGTCCTTTCATGGTTTTCAGTGGTCAGGAAGTTTTGGATTGGGACAGCCTTTTTCCTCCTCTTAGCTTATTAGTTGTGTGTCATTTTGGGGAACTTGCCCAGACCTCCTTCCTCTTTGGTGGATTTGATTATTCAGGTATGTTATGTTCTGTCCTTATCTCCTGTTTCCCATTTTCCACTCCTGCTCTTCTTGGGTTCTAGCTTTTGGGTCATTATTTTAGTGTTTCCTCATTCCTTGGATATTGGGAATCATGAGAATCATTTTGGGGAGCATTTGCGTTCAGGGATCAGTATGCCTCGACCCCCACATACTGTAGACGATCATGCTTTTCATTATCATAATTTCATCTTCCCATATTTGTACTCAGAGCATTGGTGTCACTTATATCTTAGCGGGGATTAGACCCTGATAATTCAATTACCTTTTCCTGAATTTATTTTACCCTGACCACACTTTTCAGGTCAGGGCTGATAGGGGCCAGACTCCTTCATGTTTGGAGGTCCTTGGCAGTTTATCCATGGGTTCTGAATGTCATTTCAGTAAGTCTGGTTCTCTTCTTCCATTCATCTCCCCATTGTTTCACAATACCATTTCCTTCTCTCCTCCTCATGTTCCCATTTTTGTCTGCCTGAATCATTTCAGGGGCCTTTATTTCCACCTTTATATGGATGTATGGCTGCTTCTTGCTTCCTCACAAGACAACTCAGTTTCTTTTCCAAGATGCTGTTATGGTGAGTTGGCTTGTCAATGTGTAGCAATTTTCCTCACACCCACACATTTTTTTGGTTCTTCCTGGGGGGGGGGGGATGTTTTTCCACTCCCTCTTTCATCTGGCCCTACCCGTTCCACTTCAGTTGTGAACTCTGAAATGTTTCATATGCAGCATCTCATCCTTTCCTTCTCCTAATGCATGAGAGCACTTTGAGGACATGGGCTTCTTGCAAAGCTCTCATTTTTCTTGGTCAGGCCCTCATAAGTCATTGTCAGTGGGTTTTGATAGACCAATGGAGCCTTGTTCAGAATTCCTTAGATGCCCCTCTTACCCTTACCCTTCCGTTACAGACCAACAGACCAACTTCGACTGGTGGTTGGATTGGAAAATACTACCATAGGTGTTCCTGTTCCTTATTCTCATCTGGAATATCACCTTTTATGGATGATTCTTTTTCTGGTAGGGAGTTGTATCTCAGCACTCGGGAGGTTTTGGGCCAATAGTCTCTTTCCGAGTCCTCTCTCAATATCAATATCAATCTTGCTGTTAGTTGGGCTTTCCCTCACTTCCGGTGGGCTCCTAGGGCTAGTTGGTGATGGTTCATTCTGACATCTCTATGTTAATCTTGTACATCACTGGGCAAAGGGCACTCGGTTGATAGATCTCTGTTTTCTCACATTGGATCTTCTGTGTTGGCTCATTGCCATTCAGTCATCTTTTAGGCATGTCATTAAGTCATGTCATGCTATTAAGTGTTAATATATAATAATTTACTATAAAGAAATTTTGATATGCAATTAATTGTTAATACATAATAATGTACTATAAAGTAATTTTGATATGCTATTAAGCATTAATACATAATAATTCACTATAAAATAATTTTGATGTGCTATTAATTGTTAATACATAATAATTCACTATTAAGTGTTAATACTGTTACGACAGTGGAAGTCACATGATGCTAGTGACACGTGATGAATTTCTCAAATGATCATGAAAGATTGGGAAGGCTCGAGTTTGTTCGAGACACCCTCTTTTTTAGTATATAAGCCTGGCAGAGAAAGCCTGTAGGATGGAATGAAGAGAGTTCCGGGTAATTTATGATTCTGTTTTGAGCTAGTGTGTGTTTTGTTATTAAGATTGTGAATTGCTGTGATTTATAGTGTGTATTATAAAAGTAGTTAAGTTTAAAGTGACGAGAAATGTACTGATTGTGAGATTACTGTGTGCTAAAAGTTTGTATCGAGAAAGAATAAACTGGTTTAATCAAGAAAGGAAGTTCCTTGGAAAGAATTTCTACCGGAAATTAACAAACAAGCAGATACGTAACAGTACATAATAATTCACTATTTAGTTTTAGATTGTGAACATGTTTATAAGACCATCTGAATAGGATCTGTATGATTTTTACAACATGTATAGCAGAGACAACCCACAGATCCCAAAGTCTCCTCTAATATTTTGTCCCCCCAAGACATGCTTGCCTTATTACATTTGAAAACTGACTTTTTTGTCAATAAGCCCCTGTCCTTTCAGTGTCTTATGCACATTACTACTCTTGATCAACAACACAGTCTTTCACACACTGAATTCTCAATCACTATTCAACAACTTCTCAGTAAATACTTCATTAGCTCCTTATTCACTGATTCCTCATATTTATACACAATGTATTCTTATCTAGATATTAGTCAGGGTTACTAGACTTATAATGTTATGCCTCTTCTAGCTAACATTCTAAGTTAAAACAATAAGAATATATCTTATAACACTAAATATAAGCTAGATTGGGAAGCTATTTTGTAATTTATGAAACAGACCTACAGGAGAGTGACCATGACAGTAGGTTAGTACTAAACCAATTAGGTAACTGTGTACCTGGGCATATTAAGTATGAACTACCATATAGCTGTGAACCAAATTTAAGATGGAGTATAACCATCACTAAACATACCTGAATAATAAACAGCATGATATAATATTGAAAGAGCCCTACATTTTATTTTAAGATTAGTGATTTATGAGATAGGCCTGTATTAAGCTGATTGGACTAGTAAATACCTGTAGACCTATCATATAAGTAACATAAAAAAACATGTTTTATTTTTATTGTAATTGTTTATGATGATGCTATATGTATAACAACACTTGAAAGTTTTGTTATAGATATATATTCACCCTAAAGTGAATATTGATTGTTGTCTATTGTCATTCCGGCCATATATATATAGAAATGTCTTATAGTTGTAAGTACATTTAAAAATAACATTGAAAATTTTAAATGTATGCTTAGGTTGAAAGTATAGTTTTGTAGTTTTCTATTCTACTGGCTTTATTGCTGCTCATGTGTCTTTATTTAAATAAATAGACAGAATTTACTATCCAAGAAGATACCATTTCTCCAGAGCCTGAACTTTTATCTGACTATTCACCACCAGTTTCTAAGCCATGGGTATCATTAGGTAGTGAAAAAGAGATAGAAGAGGAAAGAGTCATGAACAGTAGGCCACTTGTAAGTGTGTTTGAGCATGAGTATTCATTTAATTATTTTGAGCAAAACTGGACTTGATCAAATATAATTTTGACCAAAAAGTCTAATTGTTTTTTATAAGATGGAAGTTTGATTGAAATCTTTATTTATCTATGATGTTATTTTTATATCCACAGTTTGCTGTATTGCCAATCTCTTTGAAGTTTTTATTTAAAAATGTAATCTTCATTTTATAGATTATCAAACACAGACAAAAATCATACTGGGTGGTTTTGGTTCTAAATCAGCCTAGAA
>NW_013667932.1:19252-44277 GCF_000517525.1 Limulus polyphemus
CATCTTGGAGTTAAGAAGACATTGAATCACTTAGAGCAGAGACTTTACTGGATAGGTATGAGGCAAGATGTGGAAGAATAGTGAAGGACCTGCAGTACATGTTGTGCTAAAAGGGGACATAAGGATATGGGACGTGCTTCAATGAAATTATATCAAGTTGGTGCACCAATGGAAAGAGTAGCCATTGACATTGCTGGTCCATTGCCCCAAACTTGTGCTGGAAACAAGTACATTTGTGTGGTGATGGATTATTTCAC
This sequence comes from Limulus polyphemus, assembly GCF_000517525.1. Classification (NCBI taxonomy): domain Eukaryota; kingdom Metazoa; phylum Arthropoda; class Merostomata; order Xiphosura; family Limulidae; genus Limulus; species Limulus polyphemus. Next base: position 19,510 of record NW_013667932.1, read on the forward strand.
CACATGGCCTGAGGCATATGGAATACCAAATCAGGAAGCTTCGGCTATTAGTGATTTCTTCTTCAGGTTTGGTATGCCATACGAACAGCATTCTGAACACGGCCGTAACTTTGAATCATCTGTGTTCCATGAATGCTACAAGTTGTTTGGCATATGTTTATTGTATTGGCACATAATTAAAGTATAAATAAACTAAATGTTGCTAAAACACAGCTGGGTCCTTGTAGCAGTTTTTGGAAAATAAATAAAATATCATAACTACTTGAATAAGAACTTTATTCATTTAATTATAACTACAGAAAAAAAGGAAGAAAAAGATCTTTATGAAGATTTCAGAAATGTATTTTCCAACTTCATATAAATTGCAAAATAAATTTAAAAAATATAAAATTTATCTTATTTAAGTATCATACCGTTAAATGCAGAAGCATTTTTAGCTAAAGCTAGAACCAAGTGTTGCCTGTGGTAACAAATAGCTGCCTATTTGAGACATGTAATTTCCAAAGTATAAAATTCAAAAATATTTTATTACTATAGATCACCATTGTTACAAAGAGGTTAAAGAAGTCAAAGACACCTATTACTTTGGCAGACAATTGTGATAACAAGGATTGTTATGCTGAATGCAATTCTTACCAACAAGAAGCTGAATTTATCAAGGATTTGCAGATTGACATTGGTACTGAGGTAGGAAGACTAACAAGTTCTTTAGTTTTTAAAACCTATTAATTATAATAGATTATCCTATATTTTCTGGGTTAAAAGTATATAGTTTCTATGGTGGCTTTAGTGTAAAATATAAAACAAACTGCTATATTACTTTGGACATGAGACAGAGGGTGTGTTAGATTTATATGTAGGGACAGATTCTTTACAGTAGGTGTCTGTGACTAGATGGTGATAAATTTCAACAAGAAATGGACAGCACACAATCCACTTATTTTAAAATAATATATATGGAAAACAAGTCAAATGTATGTATAAAAGTTCGTTGCACTATTGCTTACCACAGTTGAATCTAGGACTTTAAATAATTCTCTTTTTTGTCAAAAGTCAAATCCCAGTATTCAGTTAGAATAGCCCAAAAATTGGCAGTTAGTGATGTTAACTAACTGTCTTCTTTCTTGTCTATCCCCTCATAATTGGGTAAGGCTAGCATAAGTAGCCCCTGATTAGCTTTGTGTGAAATTCAACAGAGCTCTTTCTTAATATTGAGTTTGTGTTTTTATGTTTTCTATTGCAGGCTAAAGTTTATGTAGAAGACAGAAGTTCTCAAGCCACTGTGCATCATACAAAACGTAAAGGTGTACAGTATCAACCTCAGTATTTTAAAGAATCACTCATTGAAGACATTCTTACCTCAGCAGGAATGAAAGAATTCTGTGAAAATGTATTTCCCTTGTGAGTGAATATTGTTATGTTCATTTTTTGTATTTAGTGGTATAGTGATTTCGTATATGTAATTGTTTGGAAATGTTTTATTGTAACATCATGTGGAAACTGAAATGAAAAATGAGAAAGAAATTTATCCTGTGAATATGGATTGTGAATAAATAGTTTATCTTTATTTTAGTACAAGTTCTGTAAAGATAATTGGTAAAAAAGCAAGTAATAGAAAGGTTTATATTTATATTTATTTTAGACATGTTTCATGAAAAAAAATTTATAAAAGTGATACTTTAAAACTTCATTTACTTTATTCTGTTTTTTCTGCACTTATTTGTTTTTGTTATAATTTTTAACTACCATCAAGCAGGTCAAAATGATTGTTGAAGAGAAGTAATTATCAGTAGACTAATAATCAAAATTAGGAAAAGTAAATCTGGATATATATATAATTATTATTTATATATTTTACTAAACAGTTTTATAACTTGATGTAAAATTGCTGTGAATTTTTAACAGGTTTGAAGAAGCATTACTTCAGAATGAAGTAGCTGATGTTTTTGTAAATGACTGGTTGACTCTTGGTTATGATGATATAGGACTTTCTTCTACACAAGAAAACCACATGAAAGTTAGTGTATTGTATACATATTTTAATATATACATACATATATTTAATTATTTATGTATTACCAAGAATTTAGTGTACAGTTACCATAGTCTTTAAACAAGATATCTCTCTATATTTAGCTGTCTGACAGGATCTAAATGTTACAATTTTCATACAGCTTGCATCAAGACATACTCATAATTTATAAGTCAAACATATACTCATAAATGAGAAGTAATTCTCTTGTAACTGATGTATACAGCAATATAAAGTGATTTTATGTAAGGTTTTGCATATATACCTAATATTAAAATCACAACATGGAAATAAAATTTTGATATGGTACATTACCTCTTCTCACATAATTAGCTATTCTCATTCAGTGCTGCCCTCTATTTGACTTCCCTCCATTGAAAATGACTCATTCCAATGTGTGTCTCATATAAATCATCATGCGATGACCCTCCACCAATGAGAGTACCACACATTCTCGTTACGCATGTGGCTTCCTCTATTCAATTCTTCCAAATTATCACTTCTCCTTTGATAATGGTCATGTTTAGATGTTTCGAATTTTACTCACCTGTGCTTCGTCATTGTAACTTTAACAGTTATATTTTCGAAGTGGTTTCTTAATCGTTTTTGATTATACAGCTACTGCCTTTGTTTTCAATTTACTTTCCAGTTTTTATTTTTTATGTTTTTTGCATGTATGTCTTTATCTATCAAAGAATTTGTTTGATTTATTATCATTTACCATGAATTCCTAGGTTAATGTGACTGCTTTAGGCCTCATACTTACTACAAGCACTTTTACACTGGCTGCAGATGAGGGTGACCCGTTGGTGGATTTATCTGTGATTATTCGCTGAAAGATTGATCTCTATATGGGTCAACCACTTTCTCCTTAAGTTACCCCACTTCCTCACAAACAATCCGAACCTGTTTACTCTGATGAAGATTTAGATAGCTTTTTCTCATCACTGGTTGCTGTGTCTTCCTATGCCCCAGCTGTGGAATCAGCTAGGCCTAACACAGCATTTTTATTTCTGATTTCTCAGGTATGTGATGTTTTATCCCCTTCCCTGATTTCTATGATCCTCATTCTCCTTTGTTGCATGATAGTTATTCTTCTCCTTATTTAATTTTACCACCCTCTCACTATCCTTGGATCATTTCCTCTATCTAGTCAGACATCATCTGGTAATGATTCATTCTGACAGTTCCACAGTGGTTGCATATCTCAATCACCAAAGTGGCACCCGTTCAAAATCCTTATGTTTTCACATCTTAGATTTTCTTATCTGAGCCCACATGCAAGGTTATCCATATCATTACATGTCATGTTCTGGGTGCTTTCATTCTTGTTGCAGATCATCTTTCCTGTCCAGACAGAATCTGTCCGATGGAGTGGTCTGTTGATCCTATGTTTTATCAATAGCTTAGCCATCAGTGGGGTACTCCTCACATTGATCCATTTGCCACATCCCTCAACCACAAACTTCCTCTGTTTTGGTCTCCAGTACCTCATTCTCTATTCCTGGCTGTCAATGCTTTCAGTCAGGATTGGACTAACAAATACTTTTATATTTATCCTCCCATTCAACTCCTTCTCTGGGTGATTTTAATCACCCATATCACTTCGTGTCAGGTCCTTCTGATTGCTCCTTACTGGCTGGCTCAGCTGTGGTTTCCTTGACTTATCCAGCTCCAATTTACCCAGATACCTCTTCCTCTGTCTCCCTCCCTTCTACTGCAACCTCATTCATCGGTGCTTCATCCTGCTCTTCCTGTCCTCTGTCTTCACGCTTAGTTTTATCTGGTCCTTGGGTAGATTGAGACTGTCCTGACATATAGTTTCATTTTTGGCCTGTTCCATCTTCCTTTTCTCCATGGAGGTTTATCAGCATAAATGTAATGTTCTCCAACATTGGTCTCTGGGCTGGGGGTTTTCTGCTAATCAACCCACTGTTCCTTGTATTGTAGAATTTCTTACTTGGCTCTTTGATCGGGGATCTTCTGTCTCCTTTATCCCATACCTATTGTTTTTCCCAATACCATAGAATTTTTATCTTTCCTATGCTCTCCCTGTTGATCAGTTCCTTCTGGATTTGTCATCCTCCTCCATTGGCTTCCCTTCTGGTATGGGATGTTAATGTGGTCCTCCATTGCCTCACTTTGCCTCCACTTGAACCACTTTTCATGTGCTCCTTGTTTCACCTTTCCTTTAAGACTTATTTCTTTCTCCTATTAGCCTGTGGATGTAGGGAACCTGATTTATTTGCCATTGATGTTTCACATACCCTTTATCATCCTACATATCTTATCCTTTATCCAAATCGTTCTTGTCTCCCTAAAACCTCAGCTGCTAAGGAGGGTAACTACTCCTTTTTGCCAATTTCTTTTCATTTCCCATCTTTATCTTCGGGCTCATTTGGATTGACTTCTATGTCTTGTACATGCTCTTCAATGTTATATTGCTCATACGACTTCCATCCATGGTGCCTGTTCCACTTATTTATTTTTTGGCAACCATCCTTTGTTCATGATCTTTCTCCTTCCACCCTCACCAATTTGGTTTGGCTTTTGATTCGATTGGCTTATTCATCTCTTTTGTTGTCCTCCCATACTTTGTTCCAGGTGTCTTCTCATCCAATTAGACACCATATCTTGTCACTGGCTTATCATCTTCATCATTTGTTGGAAGGAATTCTTCAGTCAGGCATGCGGACCACACCTAATGCGTTTGTCTCTCATTATTTGCATAGGATTGCTGTTTCCTCCTCTGAATATCATCTTCCACCTGTGGCCATTCTTTAGACTGCCATGCAACTATAAGACTGGGTAAGTTATGTTTAATCTTTTTTACATTTTCAGGGGCCCTATTTCCCTATTCATTGTAATTCTCATTGTTTGAATCCTGCTCTGTAGCGAGTGTTGCCTGACCAGGTTTTCATTAACCTTTAAAATCCACACTGTTCAGCCATGTTGACATGCTTAATATGTTCCATGGCCATGCAATGCACACTGCAGAGATGGGGTGTTTCGCAAGATTGCTTAAGGGTTATCCTTGCGATGAAATTGTTTCATAAATTTTCATGTCCCAGATCGTACCACCCATGGACTACATGGGTAAAGCATAAAGCAAAAGGGGATAGCTGCCCATCCCTGCCATACCTTGTATTGAATAAATCGATATAGTCTGCATTTAAAAATAGGGTTTCGTGGCCACATTTTGCCCCTCTTTTTTTCTTGTGGAGTTTGGGAGTCCTAACCACTTTCCACTTCCAAGCCGTTGGGGTGGTGAACAGGGGAGACATCCTCTTGAATGGTTTAATGACATAAATTTTTAATACAGAAATACCATTCAGTGAAGAGTAGGGTGGTGGTGTGCTGCTGGTGTAGATGACATGATATCCTCCGCTATAAAGCATATGTAAACCAAAGGAGTGAGACATCAAACTGCAGTTCACCCCTTCGATTAAGATTCCTCATCATACTCGTATGTGGATGTCAGTTCCCACTGGCCAGGTTTTGGATTTAGAGTAGAACCAGTCAACATAAATCCTCACACATGTATTATGGATGTCTGTCTTCCTCCCTCAACCATACTCCATCTATGTTGTGGGTCATGATGGAGGAACTTAGGTTTGTTATGGTTCTTTCCCTTTTGCTTTGCTCTCGATGTATCTTATTCAAAGAATATTATTGTACCTGGGTTGGTTCTGGTGAGTTTCATTGTTGAGGGGGTTGATTTCTCTATGGTAGACATCTTTTTGATTCCAGATGTTGAGTTCCTAGATCGATATATCATTTTCTATTCTTAACATGTGCCCTGTTCCAGAGTCTGGGGGGGGGTTGAGATCTCCTCCAGTCTCTTGAACTTGAGGTGAAAATGGTATGATCCTCATTCTACCTTCTGCATGGATGTTGGTTCCCAGTGGCATGGGTTTTGGATGTAGTTGACTTGCCGAGTATGGCCTGTCACACCCTAGTCACTCTACACCTGGGAGCACTTCCATTGTTTTTTTCACGCACCAGTTGGAGGTGCTCCTCTGTTTTCTGCCCATATATATGAAACTTTTCTTAGACTGGCGAGGAGTATACTTGGTTCAGAAGTCTCCCACATAAGATCTTTGAATTTTATTCTCTAGTTTCAAAGTGTATCCTTCAGATGCTTTCAATAGATACTTCTTTTCTTCCCTCGCTCTAGTCCCTCCACCTATTCAATGTGGGATTCTAGCTATGTATATGAGCGAATGTAATGTACCATATCGGAAGTTATAATTTTTCTATACTGAAAATGTATTTCTGATAGGTACTTACCTCCTGTCACACTTCCAACCCTTTCTCCCCACTGAAAACTGGTGCTTCCATTTTCTGTCAAAACTCGAAGTGATAATTTGGTAGAATTGAATAGAGGAAACCACATGCATAATGAGGGTGTATGATACTCTCATTGGTGGAGGGTTGTCGCATGATGATTTGCATGAGAGACACATTGGAATGAGTTATTTCCAATGGAGGGAAGGCAAAAGGCATATCAGATATACATAACTGTTTTATTTAAATGTAATATGAGAGTTATGATTTAGATAGTTATAAAGTGTGAGGGTTAAATTTGATATTTTTAGAACTGATCATTTATTGCAAGTTCAATTACGTAACTGTTTATGCATCATTTGTTGTGTAGTTCAATTGTTGTGAATTGATGTTATGTTACTCAAACCTTCAGAATTTGTCTCAGTGCTTGAAGTGTGTATTGTTACATCGTAATGTCTCTTAATTTGCAAAATATTCTAGGCCTCAGTCAGACAATATATATATACGGATATAGGAAGCAAGTTAAATTAGTGAAAGTAAAAGGGAAATTAGACTACGTGATTGTGTGTTTAGCCATAAAGTTAGTTTAACAGTTTGTACTGTAATATTGAGATAGAGGAGTATAATTTGTCTTGTCAAAGGGTGTTGTAAAGTAATTGAACCTGACTGTGTTGAGTTTGATGAAAAAGAAACAATCATTTGGAAACAACTGTGTAACAAAGCTTTGTACATACGTTTGACTTGTTTTTAATGTATTCTTTTAAAACAAATGGATTGTCTGCTATTCATTTATTGTTGAAATTTATTGCTAACAAGTCACAGACACTTACTGTAAGGAATTCGGCCCTTATAAAACTAACAACACACCACTCATTTCTTTTCTTCTGTGTGTTTTTGTATATATATACATACTCACATTTATATTAGAAAGAGTCAGTTCTTATCCATATTAAATATTACTGAAATAAAAACAAGACTTCCATTGTAACTAAACTGCTTATAAATATTTTACAAAAGTGAAAAACGTCAGTAATTGTATAAGCAACAATATTTGTAGAATAGGATTGATTCAATGGCTTTTTGGTTCTATACAAGTTATCATGAGTTGAATTAGGAAGGTGTTTTTTAATCTAAGGAGGGGGAGATTTGTTTTTTGAGTTCATTGAATATGATTGTTAGAGAAGGTACAGTATTTAATGAATAAGAAATCTAAAATTTTTATTTAGATATATGAAGAAATGATTAACATGTTTGTCTTACTATTAAGCTCATTTGTAGATAGAAACAATCAAAATGCAATGTTGCAAACTCAAACAAGGTGTATAGTAACATCTGGTATCATATACTGTAAGAATCATGTATTTTACTTTAAACAGTAGGTACATGCTTAGATGACATTTAATATATTATTTTCAGTTTATTATTTTATTCATCAATCATATTTATTATAACGTGTTAATTCTTTTATTTGATACAAAAGCAAGGCACTAAACCTTTTTATGCCTAACAAGAGTTAATGAAATTTTATTTGTACTTTATATTTATGTATCTCTTCCTGTTAAAAGTAATGAGTGACTTTTATTATAACTCCTGTTCAAATACAATCTGCTGAAGAAATAGTCACAGGTTAGACTAACATGATTATTATATTAATATTATGTGAATGTATAAAATTATAAGTGTATTCTCAAATTATCTAATAGAGGTTAACAAATATGGGGGAAAGCTGAACATCACTGTATGAGGAACACTTAAAGTAAGATGTAACAATGATCACAAATCAGCTGAACATCACTGTATGAGGGAACACTTAAAGTAAGTTGTAACTATGATTAGAAATCAGCTGAACATCACTGTATGAGGGAACACTTAAAGTAAGTTGTAACAATGATCAGAAATCAGCTGAACATCATTGTATGAGGGAACACTTAAAGTAAGTTGTAACAATGATCAGAAATCAGCTGAACATCATTGTATGAGGGAACACTTAAAGTTGTAACAATGATCAGAAATCAGCTGAACATCATTGTATGAGGGAACACTTAAAGTTGTAACAATGATCAGAAATCAGCTGAATATCACTGTATGAGGAACACTTAAAGTAAGATGTAACAATGATCACAAATCAGCTGAATATCACTGTATGAGGAACACTTAAAGTAAGTTGTAACTATGATTAGAAATCAGCTGAATATCATTGTATGAGGAACACTTAAAGTAAGTTGTAACTATGATTAGAAATCAGCTGAATATCATTGTATGAGGAACACTTAAAGTAAGATGTAACAATGATCAGAAATCAGCTGAATATCACTGTATGAGGAACACTTAAAGTAAGATGTAACAATGATCAGAAATCAGCTGAATATCATTGTATGAGGAACACTTAAAGTAAGTTGTAACTATGATTAGAAATCAGCTAAATATCATTGTATGAGGAACACTTAAAGTAAGATGTAACAATGATCAGAAATCAGCTGAACATCATTGTATGAGGGAACACTTAAAGTAAGTTGTAACAATGATCAGAAATCAGCTGAACATCACTGTATGAGGAACACTTAAAGTAAGATGTAACAATGATCAGAAATCAGCTGAACATCACTGTGTGAGGGAACACTTAAAGTAAGTTGTAACAGTGGTCAGAAATACATTCAACAATCCAATATAGCTTGTTGGAATCATTTAAAGTGTATTTTTTATGTATTCTTTTAAACTTTAGAGATCAAAATTGTTTTAAACCTTAAATACTTATGTGGATAATAACCAAACAACAATGGCTCCGAGTGTATTATGTCTGCAAATGTTTTTTTTTCTTGTTCTGATGACTTTATTTGAAAAGAATGAAGATTTAAATGTTACTTCAAAATTCTTAAAATGAATATTTCTTCCTGATTTGCAATGGCTTGAACAGATTGAGATGTTCTTGGACCCCACACATTTGTATCTTCTCTTGATTATATTAAAACGATTTTGAACATACAATTCCACAAGTCACTTGGCAACCATAGCTGATATACAGTCACAATAGTAGGTCATGTATCAGAATTACATTTTGATATTTTTTGTTATTTTGTAGCTAGCATGATGCCACCAAAAAGTGATTGCTTTTAGGAAGAGTATGTAACTAGATACTTTTGTAATGTTTTGTTAACTAAGAACTCATTGCTTATAAAGTAATGATTTTGAAGAAAATGTTAATAAAAGGTTTTAAAGTTAATAGTCTAGAGCTTTCAGAAGAAAACATACGTAATAAAAATTGAGCTTTCTTTCTATTTTATTTTTGTTAAAGGAATTTCAGTCCTTCACAGACTTAAAGTTCAGCAAGAAGAAGAAGGTGACCTGTATCAGTTGGCATCCTAAGATGAATGGTAAATTTATTTGTTCACATAGATATAGAGCTTTATGTTTTGTTATATCTAGTATTATTTATTTCCAATGTTTCTTAATTTTTGCTGTTTCTGCCTACTGTTTTGCAATATTCTTTTCACTTGAACAATTGTTACTCATCTTTCTGTTTAATATTGTGAATTCTGCTTATACCACCAGTATACTACTGTTACATTGTGCATCTTTCTTTTATAAAGTTAATAATCTAAACATGCTGTTATCACTGCTTACTTTACAACCAGTTTAAAACAAATTGTTTAACTTTTTAGCACAATAACAGCTGCTTTCATCTTCTTTATACATTTTTATTTTAGATTACTTAAAATTTGTACAAAGGGGTTATTTACAATTTATATGATTTGTAAGTGCTAATGTAGCACTGTGTTACAGCAAATTTGAGTCATTTGCCAGTGCAATGTTGTCATGGGTAGCTTATCCTTGTGGATTTGGTAAAACTTCTTTCTCAAAAAACATATATACACAGTGACATTGATAAATGATGTAGTAGGCAGAACATTTCAACGGGAGCCTTCAGTGTCCTCTGTGGAAGTAAATATGTGTGGTATTTTCAAGTGAAACTGATTTCTCAACAAATATCAGACAGATAATTCTGCAATAACAGCAGATTGTATTAGAAAATAAGGAGAATGTTCTGTAGTAAATAACTAGGTCCTCATAGTGTGTATGAAGTAATGAGACTGATGAAGTTGTTAAAAATAAAAATAATTTTATTATTTGACAGACAAAAAGAAAATATAATGTACTTGTGCACATGAAAGGAGCTCTTATTAGGCTGTGCTAGGTCCCTCAGCATTCTCAAGATAGACTTCAGTCAAACTAAGCATGATGATCTTAAAAGTAAGTCTTTGCTTGGCAAACTCATATTAGAACTGCCTCAAAAAAGTGCACCAGAATTCAACAGGTAAACTTGGTTTCTTTTTCCAATTGTCATTATCACCCCATGACCTTTGTCCCCTCACAGCAATAGTCAGCTGTTGCTTTGAGTCAAAGTCATAATCGACCAGGAGAGGATATTAAAATACCAATCCTTTTAAACTGGATGCTATACATAGTACTGCAATATCCTTGCAGGCAGATTAATTATATATATTGTTTTAAACAGTAAAATTTCTATTTATAGGTATTGTTGCTGTTTCCATAGCAGAGAATTACTCGTTAGATGAAAGAATAAATAACATGTCTCATCTTACTCTACAGCCTTCTCTTATCCTTGTGTGGAGTTTTATGGACCCCATAAATCCCCAGGTATAATTTTTTGCTTAATAACTACATTTAGGTTATCAAAATATAAACAAGCCCACAAAATGTAATTGGTAATTCTTTCATATTTTACAGTGAAGTTAACTGGATATAAACATAAGGTTCCTCACACACACACACAAATAAATATTTGTAATCATGTTAGTAATCGTGAAATATTTCAATGATAAGAATTATAGTTACTTGGAAGTAATTAGGATTAGCACTTTGTTAAAAACAAATCAAACATATATGCAAATGTTCATTATGCTGTAGGTTACCACAGTCATATCCAGAGATATAAATAATTGTTTCTTTTTTGTCAAAGTTCACAAAGGCTGGTTCAGTTACTTTAGAACACAATTGAAAAAATGAATTATTCTTCTCTACTCTGTTATTACAATACAGTCTTTGATAATTTCTCTTTAAAAATTGCCACTATACACTCTTTGTTATGACACTCACAATCATGCAGTCTAAAACTCTAACTAAATAATGATTTTTTGATGCATATTTATACCACAACAGAGGTTTAGAACATTCAATGCAATACTAGATATTCTGATGCAAAAATACTTAATTAAACAATGAGAAACTCAGAAAGTTCTAGCAATATGATGAAATAATCTCACTATTGTAAAAAAATCACTAATTCATAGCAATTGAACTACACGATGTATGATTCATAAACAGTTATGTAAACAAACTTACCATAAAATATCGCTTCTGAAAATAGCTAAATATGACACCCGCTCTATGTAAACTATCTAAATCATAATTCTCATATTAAACTGAAAGTTAAACAGTTGTGTATGTCTAACATGTAATAATCAGTTTAATTCTTCATCTTAAAGATTAAAACCCATTATAAAAACCTCTTTTCAGATACTCAGTGATGTTGTAATTTAAAGCTATGAAGGCGAGTCTATTGAAATGATTAAACAATTAAAAACATTCAAAGGCTTCCATTCTCATACTTACCTATGTAATGGACATTAACCACCTAAAATACTGGAAACTATAAGGGATCATTGCAAAATATATCCCATACTACCTCAAATAAACAATACCTTTCTCAGTCTTGTGCTTATGGCTTTAAACTGTAGACAACATTATTTCATTAGTAAAACTGATCTGCAGTGTGAATATCAAAAAATTTAAATCAATACTATTTCTACATTCTTTGTTACTTAAAAAAATAATTGCAATAGTGCTATTAAACTATATTCAGAGATTATAAGCAGAGATTATTTTGATTTCAAAGAAGTCTTTTTGTTTTTAATAAACCTGAAACTAAGTTACTTTGAAGAGTATCATGATTACATTCTAGTCCATACATAACTAGAAGAATATGCTTCAAGTGATTTCTGTATCGTAACCCTTTTAATATTTGTTGATTTTGTAGCTTTTGCTTGAAGCTCCAGAAGATATTAACACATTTGCGTTCAACCCTACTACACCAGAACTGGTTGTTGGTGGTACTGTGAATGGTCAGCTTGTTTTATGGGATGTAACTCTATGTGCTGATAGTCTTCAGCAACCAAAGGCTCATGTGCAAACAGAAAAAAGTAACAAAACGTTTGTAAGTATACAGTTCGGTTATTGCTGTGTGCTAATTACAGAATACCATGAGAAAAGAATAAACCAACTCTCAGAGTTAGACTGGATAGTTTTCTAGTCCTTTACACCTTATTGCTGTATGCTAATTACAGAATACCATGAGAAATGAATAAACCAACTCTCAGAGTTAGACTGGATAGTTTCTTGTCCTTTACATCTGTAATGATCTGTTTATGAAACATATTTCTCTGACCACATAGATGTTGTTGATAATTTGAAATAGAAATAGGTCAATTTATTCTGTTTGGTAGTCATGAGGGTAACTTACCACACATTCACATCTGTGCTAAATAGTTAAAGTATAATCCAAGTGTTTGATACCTGCCTTTTCACTAGATACAACTGTAATAGTTTATTACCACATCAGTTGCATGTGTTAGCCATATCTTTGATGTGGAACCATACAGGTCATGAGGTTCTTTTTGTAAGTAGCTTGCCATTATTTGGGAAGGGATATAGATAGATATTTTAAACAGGCTTTTGGTTTTTATCATCTGGTCTTTTGTTTTGTTTCAATTAATTTCTGTTATTGATGTGCACGTGCAAATACATAGGTACTTATGGATCATATTAGCAGTTGACTGGGGTTTTCATGTGTTTGTTAAGTAATGTCATACTCTATTTTCATTTATATTTAGTTTCAGTGGTATTATTGCTTCTGATATTCATGTCAGCTTTGAGTATTTGAAACTAATTTTAATACTTATGAAGATTTCTCTTTTATTAGTTGCATTAATAGTATTGGTTTATAATGTTTATAATAATTTATACTTATATAAGTTATTTTACATTGTTTGATTAATGTATGGTTTTAGGACTAACCTAAATCTCCTAAACTGGCTGAACCTCATGACATATTATTAGGATTAGGATTGAAAATATTGGTAATAGTGAGAATACCCAACTGTTCATTTAATGCACATCAGTGTAAGTTTTAGTTTTCATGAGAAGTGATCTATAATAATAAGTAGTCCTAATTAGTTTCTTAGAGAATTTCTAAGTAGTGTATGTAGCTCTATGATTTATGATTAGGCAAACATACACACATATATATTTATAGGTATGTGATTTTATTTTGTAAACTGTGGTAAGGGATCAGTGGTTTTGTGCTAAATATATTAGGCTACAATCTGTTTCAAAGCATAAGTTTGCATTTTTTTATGGGCTTCTCATTTATCAGCATTTTTATAGTGTCCAAACTTAATTTTTTGTTGTATATCAAAAATAATTATTGTTTATGAGCTTTTGCTTAGGCTGAACTTTAGGAAAACTCTATGATAGTGTATGCCTGATAATATAAATCATAATAAGTCTTTAAACCATTGTATTAATTACCACAGCATTGTTAGTTCTATTTCATTCATCCCCCAGTGCACAGAAGTAAGTCTTTGGACTTATAACACTAGAAATTGGGTTTCATTGCCTATGTTGGGCACAGCACAGATAGCCCATTGTATAGCTTTGTGATTAACTACAAAAAAAAAACAAGTTATTTTATTCTACAGACTATCTTGGTTGTGTGAGAATAGGTTTGGTTGGCTTAACGTTTACAATCTATTTAAGTTAAATGTCAGTTTCTTTACTTTCTTCTGAAAGAGCTGTGATATGCAAGCATACCATGCATTTACTACTTTCTTATTTCATATAAAAATATGTAAAAAATTTTTTGTTTATTCTAAGAAAGTGTGGGTTTCACATAATTCATGGTCAAAAAAAGTTATTAGGTTAATTTTGTTCTAGTTTTCTTTGTTCTCAGTCATATCTTGAAGATAACACCAGGTCTGCCTTTAGCTGTAAAACTGAACCTTTTGCATGAAGGTCGGAAGCACTGTCCTCCAATGGTAGATTGGGTGATATCTTGAAGATACAACCTCCCTTGTGTTTGAATGGTAATGACCAATCACATGAGTAGCACTTGTTACTCTGGGTAAACTCATGAGATTTAGTCAGCCAGTTTGTGGGAGTATAACCAGCCTGATCAATCCACCTTTCTAATAAAGGCGACTGTCTGAGGTAGACTACACACACAGTTTTTTTGTGTATTACACATCATATCCAGTTTATTTATTTCTTTGTGTAAGCTCAGTCAGTTCAGGAAAAGACAGAATTATTTTGCATCATATCTTGCCACACCTTCCATCATATAGTGGCCCTATCTTATTTACTGTTTCAGGGAGTTGGTTTGAACTGAAAGTATCACATAGTGAAGCTATAACTTTTACAAAAAAGATTCAGCTAACATTGTAGTTAATGTTCAATATGTTGTGTTCTAAATGTTATATTCTTAAGTTTGTAGTGTCTAATGTGGAATCCCAGTTCATAAATTCCTTAAGACAGTTCTTAGTATTTTGGGCAAAGAATGAACTAACAAATGGTCACAACATTACCTGAACATTATTCTTCAGGTATCATATTGTATTAATTATTTTCCAATTTATTAAATGCATATGTGATATGAATTAAAAGTGTCATGATATTATTAAGAAAATCATGTTATGCCTTATCACCTGCACCATTATGTTGTGTTAGTGGTTACATATCACTTTGGTTAGACTTATAGCATTAATTAGTTTTCAGTTTATTAAATGCACATGTCATATCAGTTGAAAATAACATGAAACTAGTAACAAAACTATACATAATTTCTTCATATTTATGATTTGTACCATTATGTTGTACCAGTAGTAGTTCTGAAACTAAAGTTTTGTGAAAATATCTTTGAAGCTATTGATACCTGATTGTTATCTATGTCTGTAATATATTTCTTCATTGCTGCATATATAGAAATGATTAAAAGGCTGAAAAATAGACTTTTTGTATGTTTATATATTAACCATCTCTGATTCACATACATTAAATTTTTTAAAATCAAAAATAGGAAAATCCATATGTAATGTCTCCTTTCAATGCTGTATTTTAGATGGAACTTCAAGAAGATAAAAGTATTATTACTCCTATTGTAAGGCATTGTGCTCTTAGTAATATCGACCAGCATCATAAGTCAGCAGTCAGTTTTCTCACGTGGCTTCCATCTTTCATAGAGGTGAGGGTTCATATAAATAAAAATAATTATTTAACCAAAGTTCCTTTTCTCCCAAAAGATACTTCTACAAGGATAGATTCATAAGTGTGCCACTTTATTTACTAACAATTTAGAAATTTTATGGAACATTCGATGGACAAAATGATTCTTTATTATTCTTTCAGTGACTTCCTAAATCTTACACATCTGATAAAATTATAAAATCTTTGCATTACATACTCTCTAACACTCACAAGGCTTGATTCACATTTGTTTTGAATAAACTTGTAAACAAAAGGTATGCTATAAATTTGAACACACAAACTCTTACTTCAAGGTCACAGTAGTACAACAAGTTAAATACTTTAATTAAAATGATTTTGAAACCAAAACACAACGTTACAGTCCTATCGCCATGCCTCGTCCTGCTCTATCTGAAAACTATGCATCTCAACAATAGTCCTGCAACATAATTTCCATTGCAAAAAGTTCCATTATAAAAGCTGTTGTGTTCAAAGCATACTAATTATCCCTGCAGGCTTTCTATCATCCATATAGTGTATGAGAACGATGGTTCCCTGTCCCTATTTCAATAGTCCGATTGCACAGAAGTCCATGGGGGTTATGTTTGGCAATTTGACTAGTATGTCTTTGTATATATGTAATAACATGAATGTTCATTTAATTCTCCAGCTGCTTGAGATAGAAACAGGAGGTTTGACTGGAAGCCTTACCTTGGTGAACCCATACCCTCTTGGTCTTGTTTCCAGATGGAGATCCTTCCTGGTTATGTTGCCTTGGGCATCTGGACACTGACCTTTGTGTTTGCGGATTCTCACCTGTTACAAGACACTGCACTTTGCTTACTGTGCCTTGTTACAGGATGGTTCTGGTGCCAAAGTTGATCCATATTCATTTGTTTTCCAATGCCATTAATTCTAAATCTCTGATATTAATACATCTTTATGAATATTTTACATCAGAAAGGACTGTTACATATCCTTCCCAAAAATGATCAGTTATTGGATACATCACATCAGCTGCAAAAAAGGCATGAAAAGAAATCAAAATGTACTTCTGATACATGCTGTTCCACTGCAACTTTATATAGACTGTGGTTGTCATGTCACTTGCTGATCTATGTATTCAAATTGTTTTAAAGTAATACATTCAACCCTGTAAAATCAATTTTGTCATTTTTCTCTTGTATTTCCATAATTTATACCAAGTTCTACAACTTCCAAATTTTATTATTTGGTTTAGCTTTTAGTTTATTTCTGTCATTCAAATAAGTAAATGCCCTATTAAGTGAAAATCTGGGAAGAAAAATATTTCTTTTTTCTTAATCATGCAGTGCAGTTAAATATGCCTTATTTAAAGTAAAAGATTTTTTTATTTCTTGGTTTTTTTGCATCAGTGGCCTCTAACAAGTATTTCTTTGTACTAGTATTGCCAATTAAAAATGTAATAAGTTATTTGATCAAAAGAAAGAACTAGCACTCCATCTAATTACTAATTATTTCACACTTTTACATATAACAAGATTAAAGTATGTTAGTATGCATTTTAATGTTCAAGTTTCTGATTTAGTGTTATAGTTGTATGGCAGGCTTTGAAAACAATATTTTTAAACATTTAAAACATGATTAAATTACTAATATATATTTCATTGAGCCCAAAGGTCAAAGTTTAAAATTTTTCTTTTTTACATTTCCATAATGTTTATCTTTTTGTGCATTCAGTTTTTCCTTTCTTTTGCTATTGTATTGTTCCTATTCACGTATCTCTGTATTGAGATATGCATAACTATCTAAATATACTTTTATTTTTCCAATTTCTAATTTCTTTTTGCTTTTTTCCTTGAGTTAGATAATAACTAATTTGTAGTTATTTGTGTTTAACTTTATTTTTTGCTTTGTTTTTATGAGTCTTTGGGAATTTCTTTACAATATCATAATTAAATATATACAATTGAATAAAAAACGTTAAAAAATAATTTATCATTCATCTTGCAGTTTCTTAAAAGTATAATTAACTTTCACTTGTAATATTATGATTATTTTTTAAAAAGGTTGGTAAACAAGGCCTAGTGTATGAATCTTGTGGCACTTCCTGTCACCAGCTGTTCACTTGTGGAAGTGACGGGTAAGTTAGATATTAATTTCTGTTGTTGACCAGTAAATTCTACATGAAAATAAAGGTATGAATGCTTACTTGCAGTTCGTGAATGACTAATGCAGGTTTACTAATATTTTTACTCAATTCTTTGGTTTCATATTTATGAAAATATTTTAATACTGTATTATGTTTCAATAAAAACTTCAATAGTATATGAAAGTATGACATGGCCATGTGGATCTTAGAAATTGTAATTATGTTGTTGTATGAAACTTTTATTATCAAGGAAATGTAACTGCATGTAATATATATTAACAGGTACCAAATTCGTGTATATTTTCCAGTGGTTTGCATAATTACCTGTACTTTTTTATATTAGGGCTCTCATGATCTGGGACATCACATCTGACCAAAAGACAGCTGTTGACAAAACCAGAGAAACCAATGTTTACAGTTCTTTAGATCTTGTCTGGAAACCGTTACATAAAGTATGTATTTATTTCTTGCAAAATATCAAATAATTGGTTAAAATATGTCTCACAGAAAGTTGAATACAATATTATAATACATATTACTGAATAAACAAATAACTTCAGTTGATAAGATGGTGGACATAAGAAACTAGATTTATGTTAACAGTTGTTGGTTCTTAATGAAGTTCAACTTACATATGCTATTTAAGTGCAAGTTAAAACAGAATAAAATTAACATTGTCTTGTGAAAGTGTGTTAGATTTTTTATGAGTTGCATTTATATATGTTCAGATAAAATGTTCAGATTTGGGATTCTAAACTGAAATAAAAAACTATTTCTGTTATAAAATTTTAAACTAGAATTTTTTTTAAGAGAGTAGCAAATGAATTTCATCAAGATATGGTTGAAAATTTAATTAAAATAGTTGAACTTACATGAAAAATAATAATTCTGTTCTTGAAATAGATTATTCTGATGTGATACTTTACCTCCTCCCACATAATAGCTTTTCTCAATTTGTGCTGCCCTTTATATGTGCAATTTTCACTCGCACTAGCCTTGAGGCTCCCACCTAACATTACGTATTTACACGTGATATTACTGAATTGTAGCGTGCAAATAGGCATGCAACAATCCTCCACCAATAGGTTTGTGACACACCCTCCCAGCACCACTGACTCCTTCTATACTGTAGCTCACACTCATCACTTCTCTATCTATCATTCACAAGTGCAGTCATGCTTTTTTTTCACTCTTTACATTGTATTTTTGCTTTAAATTTTTGACAACTTTAAATTTGTTGTTATTTTGTTGTGGAAAGCTTTTCTTTCTTTCACATTATGAACTCACAGTTTAGTATAACAACTACTACTTCTGGTATGGATCCTTCCACAACTGATTTAACACTACTATGGCTTCAGGCTCTACACTTTTGGCCGAGCAGATTTCAGCCCTGGTGCATTGGGAGCTGGAGTCTTAGAAGCAGTCTGTAGCACCTCCTGAGCCTTGGTCAGATCTCTGTTTCCCTGGAGAATATGTTCCTGAGGACCACGGATTGGACAGCCTTTTCCACTTCTTGTTTTTGCTGCTCCTTTTCAGTCTACTTCTGTGGACCTCCTTTAACCTTTCTTCCCATCCCATCTTCATTGTGGCCTGACATCTGATTATTTTTCTTTTCCTCATTATTTGCATCCATGCTGACCATTTCCCTTCCCAGCTTTATGCTGGTGCCAACATAATTTGACCCCCCAAGTTTGGTAGTCATGCATGCATGCTTTAGCTTGCTATAAGTCTGAATTTCCTTTTCTTGATTCTCAGACCTTGGAATCATTGATTTAGGCATGGGGCTCTGATCCTTCTGCTGCCCTTCATTTTTCCCTTCCCTAGCTCTCTTGTCTCCATCTTACCTTAACAACTCTTATACATTATCTTCCGTCTATTCATCTCCTTTCTGAAGCTATTTACCATTCCCCTGAGGGTTTTTGGGCAGATACGCATTCCCTTCTTTTCTCTACATTGGCACTTTTATCTTCTTCAACTTTGCCTCTCTGTATGTGGTTGCTTTGTTGTTGGAATGCATTTGTCTGCTTCTTATCTGCATGATCTTTGTTTGGCTCATTTTCTGTGCCAGTCTGAATGTAAGGTCATCTTTCTTTTGGGGACTCGAGCTTCCATGGCATCCCTCATCACTTGAGGTCATGCACACATGCATTGTCTTCAATGGGTGCTGCACAATCAAGGTAATTTTGCTCAGGATCCCTTAGACTCCTCCATTTTCTTCCCTTTGTCTTACAAGTCAACTTTACCTGGTGGTCCGACAGAGACAACACTGCAGCTGACATATCTCTTACTTCTTCTCATCTCTATCTTCATTTCTATATGGATCCATCTCTGACAGGTTGAGGGGCATATTTGAATTCTCAGTAGATTGCTATTCATTGATTTTGGTTGAATTGACTCTACACATCAATCTTTTGGAGTTCCTTCAGGCATTGGATCATTTCCTTCTTGTGGTATAGAGGCACCTTGTCATGGTCCATTCTGACAATTCAATCATTGTCTCATATCAATCACCAAGGGGGTGTCCAGTCTCTTTCGCTTTATTTTTAAGCACTCGATCTCCTTTTCTGGGCCCAATCTTCACATGTTTGGTTTATTGCTTGTCACATTCTGTGTGCTCTGAATCTTTTCACGGATTGGCTTTCTTATCCCGACAAGATTCCACCAATGGAGTGGTCTCTTTCTCCTTATGTGTTCCAGTAGTTATGCTTCCAGCTGGGTACCCCATTGCTGGATGCATTTTCCATCAACTTCAATACCAAACTTCTTCTATTCTGGTTACTTGTTCCATATCTTTCAATTATTGATATGGATGCATTCAGTCAGGATTGGACCACGTTTTATCTGTATGCCTACCCTCCTATTCATCTTCTTCCCCTAGTCCTGTCACTTATTCAAACTACTCTGTGTCAGGTCCTTCTGATTGATCTCTTATGGCCAGCACAGCCTTGGCTTCCAT
This sequence comes from Limulus polyphemus, assembly GCF_000517525.1. Taxonomy (NCBI): domain Eukaryota; kingdom Metazoa; phylum Arthropoda; class Merostomata; order Xiphosura; family Limulidae; genus Limulus; species Limulus polyphemus. The sequence goes on from NW_013667932.1 coordinate 40,231, forward strand.
CTCTTTCCCCTGCCACTTCTTCTTTCCCAATCCTTTCTTCAGCAACCTCATTTCTCCCTCCCTCATCCTGCAAAACTCATGCTCCATCTTCATATGTGGGTTTTTTTGTCCAGTCATTTTGCAAGGGGTTCTGGACTTTCTTTGTAGGTAGTCTTCCATATTTATCATTCTTCCTTTTTGCTTGTTTTCCAATGTAAATGGCACATTTTCTGTTGCAGGTCTTTGTGTCATGGAATCTCCCCTTCCCAACCAACTGTTTCCCACCTTTCTGACTTTTTTACATGGCTTTTTGACAATAGTTTATCATTTCTACTATTGCATTATGTAAGATAGCATTATCCAATACTTTTAATTTTCCCATATCTTCTGTATTTTTTCCTCTCCTCTCCTATCACGGTTTTTTTCCTTTTTTTTTCCTCCCTAACCAATTGTCCTACCAGATGGGAATCTCAATTTTTTTCTTCTTGCCCTTACCCATCCTACATTTGAGCTTTTAGTTTCTTGTTTATTGTACCATTTCTCCCTCAAGATTTATCTTTTACTCCTCATTGTATGTGGATTTCAGTTGTGTTTGCTGTTGATGTTTCCTGCATCTTTTAACTTGATTGTGCTTTTATTCCCAAAACATCTGCAGCATTAGAGAAAAACAGCACATTCACACCTATTTCCCTTCCATCTATTACTCATTCCCAGTCATATCCTTATCATTTCTGTCCTGTTCGGGCTCTTTGTGGTTATATCTCCTGCACAGCTTCTTTTCATGGTTCCCATTCCCAACTTTTTATCTCTTGGATCCCCTCCTCTACCAAAGATCTCTCTCCTGTTACCCTTACTGGTTAGCTCCATCAATTCATTCATCTGGCTCATGCTTCTTTGACCAAAGATTCTCTTCACATCTTCCAAGTTTCCTCTCAAGAGATTTGTCATCTTACCCTTTCCTTGGTTGCTTACATTCGTCGTACATTAGAGGATGTTGGGCAGGTTGTCATGTGGACTACACCTTACATGTTTGTTGTGTATTACCTGTATCATTTGGCCATCTCTTCTTCATTTGGATATTATTTTCTGCCCATCACCATTCTCCATACCCCATATAGGCTCTGAATGTGTAAGTTGCCTATCCAGGTATACTTAATTTTAAATCTGCACTGTGAGACCTTCAAAGTTTATAATGCACACTGATAGGATGGGGGTGTTCCACAAGACTGCTTGATGGTTTCTCATGGTAACTTGTTTCATAAATAATGTCTGTTCCAGACTGTACCAACTCATGAGCTATCATGAGTAAAGCAGTGTGGCGATTGCTGCCCATCCATTTGCTCCTAGTTTAATAAATAAAGACTGGCCTGCTTTTCAAAATAGGGTTTTTGTGATCATCCATCCTAAGATGTTGCATTCCTCTGGCCTCTCTACTGTGTGTTTTGCTCCTCCCTCTTCTAGTGGAGTATGAGAGTTCTTGCAACTTACCAATTCCCAGCTACTCAGTCGAGAGTAGGGTGGTATTGGTTTGATGCCTCCTGGTTTTGGACTGGATGAATCCACCACTTGCAGTTCATCCCTCCCTCCAGCTAGCTTTCCCCCATCCTACTGCCACCTGGGAGTCAGTTAATGGGTGGTTCTGGCATTGAATCAGCATAGGACCAGCCAACATAAGCCCTCACACATGTGATTGGTAGAAACTCTCCTTCTACTATGGACTGGATGCAAAATTTCCAATGCTGCCTGGTTTTGGACCAGAGTTGATCCACCATTTTCATTCCCCCTTCCTACCATTGCCTGGATGTCAGTTTCCTGGGTGGCCTGGTTGCCCTGCATGGATTGTCAGAATGGAAGTTGCTTTTCCCTTCTGCTTCCTGGTTTTGAGGTGAAGACAGTTGGGACCCTTGCCTTTGTCTTCCTGTGAACTGGAAGACATACCCGATGCTGTCTGGTTTTGGACTGGAGTTGACTCACTGAATATGGTCTGATGCTCCCTAGTCATTTACTGATTGGACTTCCAACTTTTCTGCCCTAATTAGCAACACATATCTTTACAATGGGCAAAGAGTATGCCCTGGTATAGATTTGATGCAGTCTTCCATCATTGTGATTCTGTATATTAGGTATCATAATCCATGGGTTCTCTTTGGATGCCTTCTGAAGAGTGCTCATCTAGGCAGTTTTTGCACTGGTCCGTCCACCATTTCAGCATGAAATTGTAGCTATTATGTGAGAGGAGGTAAGGTATTGTATTTGAAGTTAACATTTTCCAATGCTGAAAATATATTTTCGATAGATACTTATCTCTGTTCACACTTCCCACTTGACCTCTCTCCAGTGCACCTTTTCTTGCCGAATCACGAAGTGATGAGTATGAGCTACAGTATAGAGGGAATCTACTGTGCTAGGATGGTGTGTCACAATTGTATTGGTAGAGGATTTTTGCATGCTCATTTAAATACTACAACACAGCTATACAGCATGTGGACAAGCAATGTTAGCTGAGAGCCTCAAAGCTAGTGGTGAGCGAAAATTGTGCATACAGAGGCCAATACAAATCGAGGAAAGCTATTATGTGGGAGAGGTAAGGCATCATATTAGAATAATCTATTTTCAATGTTGTTAAAAGTTAACTTCTAAAAAGGTGAAGTTTATAATTTAATATTGTGTTAGTTATAATTGTTAAAGTTTATAATTTATTATTGTGTAAGTTATAATTGTTAAAGTTTATAATTTATTATTGTCTAAGTTATAATTGTTAAAGTTTATAATTTATTATTGTGTAAGTTGTAATTGTTAAAGTTTATAATTTATTATTGTCTAAGTTATAATTGTTAAAGTTTATAATTTATTATTGTCTAAGTTATAATTGTTAAAGTTTATAATTTATTATTGTCTAAGTTATAATTGTTAAAGTTTATATTTTTGTAAAATGTGAACACTTTTATGTCATATAACTGTTAATAGGTTGACTAATTTCATTGGTACAAATGGTCATTTTTGTGCTAGTTTAAATTATTTAGGTCAAGAGGATCTTGTAAGATGTCATTGAGATTATCAGCAGCAGCTGAGGTACCTCATAAATATTTCGATTTCTAATCATTTATATTTCAAACATCTAATTTATATTACAAGCATAGTTTCTGTTGTATTACTTGATAATTATAACTTCTACTGACAAACCTATAAAGTGAACAAACTCTTGGAACCCACTTAGAATTAAATCTGTTGTTATTCGTTAGCCAAGATAATTTCTATAACTACTGCATCTTAGAGCTAAGCTTATTTTATTTCAATGTTTTTTTTAATATTTCCTTTTTTAGTTAATTTTAAGAAAACAGAAAATTAATTACACAGCTTGTAAACTCATTATATGCTTACATATATATATATATATTGCTACAGTTTAGCCAGTTTATAGACTTACATGAGCAATTTTTTCATAGTACAGAAACATTTAGAAGCTGTCGTTTAAGTATCATAAAAGTGAAGTACCTTATATGTATATAAATTATATGTTTGTTTTGATTGTTAGAAAGATGGATATATTTTGGTATAAAACTGCTAAGCAGATCGCTGTTTGCATGTAATCTTGAACTTGTGACATTACTCATATGGATTTTAAATGTCTGTACATGTATAAAGTAAAATAGAAATTAATTTTTATATTTTGTATTTAGTTCACTAATGAAACATATAGAAAGGTCAATCTTAGTACTTTAGGAAAAATTGGTGCTCAGTACATAACAAAATGGAATATGATTTAAATTTAGGAAAACGTCAATGGACAAATAATTATGTTTGTTGTTATACTATCTACGATGTCTCTGACTTATAAATTATCTTTTACAGGTCTACCTACATGGGCTTGACAAAAGAAGAAAACTACATTTTGTTTCAGTTTCAGTGAAGTGTTGCTTCACTAGTGGTAAGAACTTACATGCAGAATGATTATATTTCTTGATATATATATTGTTACGACAGCAGAAGTCATGTGATGCTGCTGGCGTATGCGAGGAGTTTCTCGAATGATCAATTTTCTGGGGAGTCCTAGTGCTTTACGCATCC